>NC_092208.1:73421252-73461445 GCF_043381705.1 Parasteatoda tepidariorum
TTACTTAAATGATACTGCCTTAGAGCACGGGCATAAAAACCATTTATTCCCACAAACTTACTTTCCAGCTTTTACTAAAGGTGTGGTAATAAGAACTATAATTTTGAAACCCAAAACTGCCCATAAATCGCTACCATATCAACAGAAAGATTACTAAATAAAGGTTCAAATGCCATATATTTCGTTTTAATTTATAAAGAATTATGTTTATTTTTTTCACCTTAAATATTATTACTATGCATTCAATTTAAAAGAATTTTTTTCTCCGTCCCCCACTCCTTCCCACTCTAAGTCGTTAAACAAACAATAAAAAAAAATACTAAATTGTTTGTAAAGTGTAAACTTATATTTTACTCCCAATATCAACAATTTTCAGTTTCGTAAATCTTATCAAAGGAGATACATAAAATATATTTTTGATGCAAAAAATATATAAAGAAACTTCCAAGTTATTTGTAAATATTCTCGTAAATGATATAAATACTTTTATTAGAAAATTTAGTTTTGCGGAAAATAAACTGGTTTATTATTCCTCTAACTCATTTTACGCTTCACTCTACCCGATGAATTCCACCGTATTAGTATTCAACTCTTTTGGCACAAATCCTTATGATCAAGAGTAAAAGCATGATAAATATGCTCATGGATCATTGGTGAAAAGCCGGCAAATTTTTAATAAAAAAAAGAAGCTCGGCTCTCTTTTAATGAAAGATGAAAACTTTATGAGTCATGAAATGTCCTAGAGATTCTCCGACTGGAATATTAAAACGGAGGAAATAATCTGTCTCTTAGATAAAACTGCAGGGAATTCCCTTCTATAATTTCCATCTATTAAAACAAGAAATAATATTAACTTTAGAAAGTGTGAATATTCGCTTAATGTTTTTGCTTCATTTTTAAAAATCCAATTTTAGTTAATGTTATGACTCATTATTTTTTATTCTATCAGAAAAAACTAGTAAGTTGTAGTCTATGTCAAAACTTCTAATAAATTCACTGCACTCTAAGAAATAAAACTCTCACTTTTGACGATTCAACAATCCGCGAGTTATATTTCCTTAATTTTCAGAGCAGTTTCCCAACGAAATCGCGTGACTTGTGATGAAACGCGTGCTCTGAAATATATGACGAAAATGTTTCCTCAACTCGAGACTTTATGGTAGCGTATTGTGTGGAGATAACTAGAATAATGATTAGGCGATCGAAAACAAAATGAGGAAGTAAATTGAATGTCCTATATGGTGATCAAAGAGTTGCCCTCGTCCCATGGGCGTAATTTATCTTCATGTTCTCTTCATTCATATGTTAACGACAATGGTCCACCTGTATAGTATCCACCATAGGATAATTATTGGAAAATGCCGATACTTTAAGCACTGCAAATTTTTTTTGACGAAGAAATTTGTTTCCTTGAAGAAGTGACAATAGTTATTTCGTGAGCTGTGGCCGCTTAGGGGACATAGCCTTCGCTTTCCAATGAATTGAATCAGGTTCCAATTCCAGCAATATCTGGTCGATACGAATTCTGCACCTGGCTCACACAGACCACAATACTGACACAAGGTATCCTCAGTGGTAGACGGACCCTGGGTTAGAGTCGTCATGCTAACCGTGGGAGGTTTTCGTGACTTTCCTCTCCATGTATCGCAAATGCTGATTAGTTCCATCACAAAGTCATCCACGAAGGTAAAATTTCTTCCAATACATGATCCAGGTGTTTCCTTGTCTTCTTTATTGGGTTCAAAATTACAAGGCTACGGAGTTGAACGTTAGTAGTCGTAGTCCTAAAATTGGGTCGGTTGTTCAACGACGGTTTTAAAATAAAATAAAATAGTTGTTTCGCCACATGGACGAAATATTGGCTCGGATAGTATGCCAGGAAATGGTTCAATGAATTTCTAGAAATTTATTTGTTAAATATCCGTTTCGGGAATAGGAGGAAGCAGGCTCGTATTGACTATAGTGCTGATGTGAAATATATTCAGTTATAGACGAATCATAGGTCAGATGACTAATTATGAGGTTATGTTGATTTCCTTCTGCATGGTTCGAAAATGTGGGGTAGTTCCACCAAAAAATCTTCTATGAAGTTCAGCTTTGTTTGATTATGGATTTCTCTTGTCTTCTAAGGAGGGAACGCAATTACACAGCTACATAAAACATTGTTCGCTGTATATTCGAATTAAAAACATTGATTATCCAGGTTATTAAGGACATAAAATTATTGTAATAATAATTAACTTTTTTTGCCGTTTTTCTGATTTAAAACCTTCTCCATTAAATAATAAATACGTTTTAAATCTCCGAAACGACAATTTTGTACAGAATATCATCTTCTTGAATAAGAAATCTCTGAACATGTACCTCAACTATTTTAAAGACACATAATCACATTCAAACCAATAAATAAGTTTTTAAACTCCGAAATGACAATTTAGTACAGAATATCATTTTCCTGAATAAAGAATCTCTCAACTTCTACCTCAACTATTTTGAAGACACATAATCACATTCAAACCAATAAATAAGTTTTTAAACTCCGAAATGACAATTTAGTACAGATATCATTTTCCTGAATAAGGAGTCTCTCAACATGTACCTCAACTATTTAAAAGGTTCATAATTACATTCTAACCAACAAATAAGTTTTAAATCTCTGAAGTAACAACTTAGTGCAGAATATTATCTACCTGAATAAGGAATATCTGAACATGTACCTCAACTATTTCAAAGGCCCATAATCACATTCAAACTCCCGGTCCATACTTAAAATACATCCCATTCGCTAAACTTCAAACTCAGTATCACACATAGCAGATTAATATTTGTTTGCATACAAACTCACAACAACACTGGGCATTCCCAATATCAATAAGGAGAGTTACCAATCCTAAATTAGATTTGAAATATCGTTCACGAAAATGAAGCACTTGCCTGCGCTTCCCGGCATGACTTTAAACAGAAGGTACGAATTAGATTTACCAGGGGCGGCTATCTCTATCTTGAAAGCCGTTTGGGTGGTTATTTGATTTCGAATTCATGCAGAATGCTAAGCGTATTTAACCAGTCCCTTTATATTAATGAGTTTTGTGCTTAATAAAGATTTCATGATAGTGACGTCAATATATCCAGTGGAAATGCTTCCAGTTCATATCGGAGAAGTTATGTATTCAAATATCGTCAGTGCAATTAGTTAAATAGAAGCGGGCGTTCATTTAGCTGTGCATTATTTAAAAATGTTCGCTACAGGTCATGTGTAACAAGCCTAACTATTTTTGTTTAATTTCTTTTGTTATGTATGTTGTTTTATTGATTTTTAGTTCCAAAAAGGGTTAAATCTTAAAAGAATAACTTGACGAATCAGAATCCGTGGCGTAATGTTAAAAGGGGGTGTTTTTTAGCCCATTAACCACGTAAACTTTGATATTAATTGTTATTTTAACCCCATTAAAATTAATTTTCTTACGAAAACAAAGTCTTTAATATTCTTATCAAAGATGTGGGGCTGCTTTTGTACAATGACAGCAAGATTATTTTTGATTCATTACCACTACGAGAATTTTTTTACTTCATAAATGCATTAACTATTTTAGATAAAAGAATTATTAATTTTGAACATACGAAGCTAGTTTAGATCGTATGGTTTGGTTAAAAAGTTGTATCGATAAATACTCAAGTATACTACGAAGGCCTCTGTTATATTTAATAATGAAAGTTGCCAGCATTTAATTCTAATATGCTTAGCAGACTAAAGGCTGGATTTTTACTTCATCATACGGCAATTAATTTATATTTCTCCAATTTGTAATTCCAAGAAAATAATGTGCTGAAATTGCTATGAAATTTTATGCCTAAAATCAACAAACGGCTCGTTATTGCAAAGTTTAAGGATCTTGCAAATAACTCAGTTTTTGAGTTGTAGAATTAAAACGTGATAAAATTTTCAAATTTGATTTCGCTTAAAAAAAAACTGGAGAAATTTTCGTTCATCTGTTCAGCAAAATTATTATTTTTTTATTTATTTCTTAGTTTGTATCTAACGTAGCTGTATCAATGACAATTAATGAAATCTTTCTTAATTGACGGGAAATATTTAGCGGATTTACAGAGGCTTCAAAATAATGAATGAAAAGTATACCCTCAGAAGTATACTCTCCAAACATGTCTATAAAAATAATCAAAAGGTGTTATTGTTGTAGTAATATAATTTTTGGTCTGACTGTTGGGTCTTTCTTTTACCAATCTTAATTCTATCATTTTCGATAAAGTTATCACTAAATCAAGTCCATCTTTTTTTATGTGTTTACATCAAACAACAAAGCGCGGTTTTGTACCAGAGATTTTCCTGACCTGCGAAATTTTTATTACAGGAATTTTCACTGACGCAAACAAGAAAAGCAATCAGTTAATAGAGACTAAATCATATGTTTATGCATATATTTCTTATATTCAAAATATTCTACTGCAATTATTCTAAAAATTTATGTAATGGTATATTTGTAAGATGAATTTACATTCACCTATGTACCAACACAATACCAGCGTGTTATAGGTTAAGTAGTATTGGAAGGGGAAAAAAATTCACAGCAATAGGTATAGAGTTCCCATTAATTAAAAAGAGATATTTGCTGCAATAAGAGATTTTGTGTCATATGCCATTTTTTTTTACAAAGAGTACATTTTTATCTTTGTCTATGTTCATAAACACGCTCGATCATTGTTATGCAGACATATCAAAATATTACTTTTATGAAATACCCGTTACAATTTATGTTAATTTTTTTAAGCTTATTTGGAGATTTATAGATTTTTCCAAGCGCACACTGAGAAAAAAAGATTGACCAAAACTGCCAGATTGTTTTAAAATTTACTATGTTGCTGGCTCTCTGGAAACACCAAAACACTCCGTAATTTTTACCAAAACGCTTTAGTAAAATTGTAATGTAAGAAATTACATCATAATCTCGTTAAAATTATAAAATGGTTTTATAATCTGTGATAAAATTTGCTAAATGGGGTAAAATTTTGGTAATTTTATTCTTAGAGCATAGCATAAAAGCCATTTATTCGGTTAAATTGAATTTTCAGTTTCGTATTTTCTTACTAAATGTGAGGTAATAAGAACTATAATTTTCAAAATTTGAATTTCCTGTAAACCGTTACTATATGAGTAGTTTAAATATCATATATTTTGGTTTCATTACCAGAATTCTGGTTTATTTTACCAGAAATGTCATAAGCGTACAGTACGGTAATTTTACTAAAATATTTTGCTCCGTGCTCATTTCAAGTAGTCTTGAAGGACACAGTTTTGAGCAAGTTCCTAAATTTAAAAAATAAATAACAATAATTAAATAAAATCCCCTTCGATACTTTTCGTTATAAATATTGTGTGGTGATAAAAAACGTGTGATGAATCTACTTCTTTGAGAACTTGATTAGAAATTGCACGAAAATAACTAAACCATTAAAAACACTGAAATATTGCTACATAAAACCACCAAAAATGGTGACAACTTCATTGCACCAAAATCGTAAAATTCACTACTCCAAATCAAGGATAGTTCCTGATTCAAGTAAAACACCTAAAATGTTCTTTTAAACTGCTTGGTGAAAAGTTTGCCGTCATGTTTGTTATCCAACTACAGTAAAATGTATACACTCACATGATAACACTAAAGCTTATAAATACAGTAGGGTATGATCAGTAAAGCTACTTTTACGTTACAATTTGAAGCAAGAATAAATTGACGATGCATATGCACGTCACATTATTTCTTAAAATAAATTTAGCTTCTCAATCAAACATATACGCGTCACAGACAGATTATTATTGTGAATTCGAACAAATCTGAAGTGAATAGAGGTTAAATAATATAAAATTAATTTATACCATTGGCAGATATATGTAAATCTAATGAAATGTTTAAATAATAAATTATAATAAATTGATGATGCATTTGTACATTATTTCTTAAAATAAATTTAGCTTTTAAATCAAACATACACGCGTCACAGANTTTTTTTTTAAAAATTATTAATTTAAATCAACTAATTTTTTTATGTATATATTGATTTAAAAAGTTAAAAAACAGTGTTTTAAATTATTGATACTTTTATTATTTCTTTTCTTAGTTTTAAAATTTATTTTAAATAAATTGCTGCATTAATTAATTTTAGTTAACGAAATTACTTTCTTTCTTGGTATGTGTTAAATTCTAACACATTTGAAATTACATCTTTAAAAGTCTTGACTCTTGAGATTGAAAATACAGATTAAAGTAAACATTTAAGTATTTTTTTCTCATAATATGTTTACAGTATCTTTGACATTATCAGATTTCCTATAAAGAAATTTTGTGAAAAAAAAATTCGATGTGTACTTAGATTTTTTTAAAAATTTTTCAGCTTAACTTATCTGTCTTGATATAGGCTTAAAAACGAATATTTTAATATAAAAATATATAGATTAAATATTTATTTATTTTTTGATGAATGACTACATTTATAAACACAATCTGTTACATTTATTTAGTCATTTTAAAAATCAAGAGAGAAAAAAAAAGAAATGACAATTTTAAATTAAAATTATGATTTGGTAATCGAAACTTTGTTTTATAGTTAAAGTATTCCTTAAATTCTCTATTTCATCTAGTCTTTAAATTTCAATCATGCATTTGTTTCAAAATAGTTGCTATGCATTCAAAGCTATTTACTATAATGAAAAATTGTTTTAGGCAGTAAGAGCTTCTAAAATATTCTTATAATATAATTTCAATATTAATTTAATTTTAATTAAACATTTATAAAGCTTTTTTTTCGCAAATCAAAGTTCTTACAGTGTATTGGAATAAAAATCAAAAATATCTGATTTAAATAAAAAAAATCCAATTTAAATCAAAATATCTTACTTTTTTGATTTTTTTAAAAAAAAATCAAAACAAATCACGAACCCTGCGATCAAGGATAGTTGCTGATTCAAGTAAAACACCTAAAATGTTCTTTTAAACTACTTGGTGTAAAGTTTGCCGTTATGTTTACTATCCAACTTCAGTAAAATGTACACACTCACGTGATAACACTAAAATTAATAATTACTGTAAGGTATGATCAGTAAAGTTACTTTTATGTTACAATTTGAAACAAGAATCCATTTAAGATGCATATGTACATTGCATTTCAAAATAAATTTAGCTTTTTCATCAAACATGCACACCATCACAGACAGACTAATTCTGAATTCCAACAAATCTATACTGAATAGAGGTTAAATAAAATAAAACTAATTTATACCATTAGCAGATTTATGTAAATCTAATGATAAGTTTAAATATTTTTATCATACAACTCAATGCATACATTTTATAACAGTTTACGTAAGTAGTTTGTCGAATAAATACGACAAGAAGTTGAAATTTACTGGACAAGTAATATACCCCAATCAATATTCTTTTTTTCATTAATTAGTAAATACTGTTGAAATTTACTCGATATTGTCCTTTAAATCCGATAGAAAGACACCAATACACAAACCGCCATATGGTCAATATCTTGAAATTGTACGATTATTTGCCTTTAAATTTATAATAATCGTCCGAATGCATTTGATATACGTTTAATACCTGCTCTACCATCATTTCACACAAGAGTTTATTTAAATAGCTTAAATAATTTGCGAATTTACGGAGCACAGTAATACAAAACGTTCTTCGCCAACGAGTTTCAAATTAGTGTAAGCTTTATTAATTTTATTGGTGATAAGATTTAACTGCACCCTTTGACATGCGTAAGAACGCTTAATTTAAATATTAACTTCGAATACACAATTTTTAGAATTTTTCGTTATGGAATTCAGATAGGCATTGCACCGCAGAAAACAATCTAAATATGTGACTAGAAATTGCTTTAAAACAAAGCCTTCTCATTTACTGAACTACTGAATGCAATCTGACTCAAAAGACACAATGCTTATTTCCTTTCAGAAATTTATCACAACATTGTTCTGGTACGTGTGAAATCCATTAAGCTTCTAGGTATTTATACTTATTTAGAAGAGAGTAATTAATCACCTTTTGTCTCTTAAAACAGAACCCCCGAGAAACGCGATATGGATTTATGACAAATTCATCAAATGTCACTGTTGCTTAGTATTAATGACTTTCTATAGAAATGGTATACTGCGTAGTATTAAATGCTGGTGCTTTAAAAATGAAGAAAGAAAATAAAAATATATTTTCTTGGTGATGGAAAGCTTTCGTATTATAATTATACATTACACTAATAATTTTCTGTCAATTATATTTTATGTGAGTGGGTATTTATACTTATTTCGAAGCGAATAATTAATCGCCTTTTGTTCCATAAAACAGAACCCCCTGAGAAAAGCGATGTGGATTTATGACGAGTTCATTAAATGCCGGTTTTCTATTGAAATGGTATACTACAGCCCTTTAAAATGAAGAGAGAAAACTAAAATACATTTTCTTGGTGGAGGAAAACTTTTCTATAACAATTATACATTACACTAATAATGTTCTGTCAATTATATTTAATGTGTCTTGGTATTTATAATTATTGTGAAGTTTTTAATTATTCCCTGAAAAACACGATATGAATTTATAGCGAGTTCATCAAATGCCACCATTGCTTAATAATAATGATGGTTGATTTTCTACAGAAATGCTATAGCTCCATAGTATTAATTGCTGATGTTGTTGTCATAGGCTGTTAAGGCACTGGGGGTGCGATCGTTGTTGTTTTCCTGTGCCGCCAACTATGGCCAAGAATTTGACTTTTGCCATACCCATACGTCACACCCAACTTATAGGACGGACTCATTCATTCATCCACAGATCGTAAATTTGACCTGAACAGAGAACGATCAATCTCCAATTCAGTACCCCAAGAAGTGTAATTTGCTATGAGAACACGGGGAACTTTGTGATCCGACAGATTTAACGTGTACCGGTCACCATTTACTACGTGGGGAGTCTTCAGCTGGATGGAATTGAACTCCCGTTTTCATGAACATAAGTCCAGCACCCTACCAACCAGGCTATTCCGGCCTGTATTCATTGCTGGCTCTTTGAAATAGCTGGTCTTTGAGGAGAAAAACTTGGTTGCAATAATTATACATTACATTAACTACAATAATAGTTTTCTGAGCCGTGATGGCTCAGGGGATAGAGCATTCGTCTTCCATTAAGGTGAGCCGGGATCGAATACAAGCGATCGCGAGTCGATACGAATTCCACACGCAGCTTGCACCGACCACAGTGCTGATGTGAAATATCCTCAGTAGTAAACGGATCATGGGTTAGAGTCTCCTTGGAGTCGGGCTAACCGTGGGAGGTTTTCTCTGTTTTTCTTCTACATGTAACGCAAATGCGAGTTAGTTTCATCAAAAATTCCCCCATGAAGGCAAATTTCTCCTACTACTTGATTCAGAAGTTCCCCTGTCTTCTGGATTGAGTTCAAAATTACAAGGCTATGGAGTTGAACATTGGAAAGGTTAAATCCAAGAAATTGAGTTGGCTCTTCAACAACGGTTATTAAAAAATAAAAATAATAATTTTCTGTCAATTATATTTGATGTGTCGGAAAGATATTGTTTAAAAATGAAGCTACTATAAACTGAATTCAGAAATTAATTTCTTTTGTTTTTTTACCTTCTAAGTATTTAAGAATTGGAATGCTGAGATAATTGTAAAAATATTTTTTTAAGTATTAGGTACTTGTAAAATATGTTTCATGCGCGAAAAAATTGCTAAACTATTTGAAATTTGAAGAAAATCAGAATACTACTTTAATTATCGCCTTGCTTTAAAAATATGAATGAGTGTGCTGTCATGTCTAAAAATATTCATGTTTGGATATTTTTATAAAATTGCTTGATGGGACTATGAATTAAGTATTTTTCGATTTATTTGTTTATATTTTTTTAGAGTTTTCCTTAATTTTTGTAAATTATAATTTTCTGGAGCAGATTCTTAATTTTGAAAATTAAGTTCTGCGAAAATATCGTAGGTAAAATTACCAAAATACAATATTATTATTATTTTTCATGCTTTTAAATATGCTTTTTAAAACTTTATGTGATACACAACGAATAGTTTAAATAATTTTTTTTTCTCATTGAAAGCTAAAAATAGTGGAAAATTTCATGTAGCAGTATATATTTGGATATAAATAATAAATATTATTTTTTTTCAAAATTTAAATAAATTTATAAACGTACCTCAGCATTCTAGAAATATTTTCTTCCTTCTGAATAATGTAGATACATAGTTAAAAATAAATTTATTTAAATTTCCGTCCATTTAACATAATACCTAACTTTCAAACTGACTACATTTCTTCAAAAAAATATTTTATAACTTGCATAATGCAAAAAATATAGCAATTTACTCAAACCTCTTTTTTGCATGCTCCAAATATGTGTATTTAAAGTTGAAAAGTTTTGAAAAATAAATACACCGTCTTAGATTTATTGACAATGAAGCGCATATTTCCATTTTCGACTGAGTCCCCAAAAAGATTGCGTTTTAGAATTTTGATTAGATTTTTCCTCCGCAATGAATTATTTATATACGCGTACAGCGGAAAGAAAATAAAAATTCTGGAGGTAACAAATATGATCTGCAGCATTGTTTCTATCATTGCCAATTGGTGCATATTTCTTGAAAAAATTCAAAAAAACACTTTCATATCTGTTTAAAAAAGAACTTATTTTAGATTTGGAGGAATACTAAACAAGTTAAAATTATTTTTATTCACTTCTGTCCAAATATAAAACCTAAAGAATGCTTTTATCAGCTTTTATTTCTATATGAAATCGTGAAAGTTTTTTTTAAGCTTTGAAAATTAAGAAAATATTTGAATATATATTAAAAATAATTTCTCGCTGATTATTGCTGGATATTTATATTTAAATTTTCTCTACTTGCTAACGTTCAGAGTTTTCCAATAAAAATCAGAGAGGTGTTAAAATGCATGAAAAGATGAAAATGGGAGCATTTACATGAAGCAACAATAATATAATATCTAACAAAACGTCATGATTTGACACATAGACTACTGAGAAAGGTTCTTATTTATAACACTGAAGCTATAGCATGCCAATTTATGTACTTTAATTTGTACTTTATATACTCTGTTTTTTGCTTTAGTAATATAATAGTTATTTTTAACTATTATATTATACTTATGCTTCTGTATTTATTTACTACTTGCATAGTACGAAAAGATCGCTTCGTGAACGTGTCATAGCTGTCAAGGAGTTTGGTTTGGTGAATGTAATTCCCGACCATAGTAGATCTTTACAGCAGAGGGAATCGCCATCCTACCAGCAGTCCAACGTTTCTCATCTGAAGCTATTCCTCTCGTCATCTTTGCAGATTCTTTGTCCAACGAATGACTTCTTGCATATCCATTGATCTGGTTTGGATCCCTAGTCATACTGTTATCCTAGGAAATGAAATGGCTGATGAGAAGGTCGAAATTGCAATTAATAAATCATGCATTTTTGTAAAAATCGCACCCGTGGACAAATATCGTAAAATCAAATCCCACTCCCTGTTCAGTCGTCAAATAGAATTCTCAAAGAGAAAATATATTTCAGATATTAATCAGATAGTGCCGACCGATTATCGCCATTCTCTCATTGTCATATGTCGTTTTCTCACATGTCAGGACTAGATGATATTCAACCCTTACCAAGCTGTTTAAGTTTGGTCTGTCACCAACCAACAAAAGCAGACGTGGGAAAATCGAAATTATCAACCACATTATACTAAAATGTCCAATGTACGAATTTTCAAGAGATATTCTCCGAATACATGTCAATTTATTATCAAAATGTAAACGTTTAAAAACGTTATTCATAACTGTGATTGCGTAAATATTGGGACAAACTTCTGGGAAGGTTGGGACACTTCGTCAATACTAAAATTGCATAGGAAGTGATGCTTGGAAATATCGTCATACGCCACTTGAGACGCTTCCTTAATATTAACTGTTTCTTCGTGTCCTTTTGAACAGGTCATAAAGGGGAAGCTTCTGTTTCCCCAAGTTATTTCCTAGCAGCTAATTCAAAATCCAGCAGAATTTAAAAGACTCGCTCTCTTTTTGGGAGATTTTTTTCCTGGCTGTTGTTTGTCACAACTATAATGCGAGTATTTATTCCCTTTAAAAATTTGTTACCTGAACTAAAAACAGAACCTGAACTTTTTTTTATTTCAGAACATGCCGAGCAGATGCACCGTGTCGTGAAAAGCCTCTGAATTGCAAAATGGCTACCAAGCATGGTTTCCTATGCAATTTTAATCTTGATGATATACCCTAACTCCCTTAACAAATTTTTTGCAACATATACGTAATTTCCTGATATAAATCACGCTTTTAAGCTTATACATTTCGACAATAAATAGAATAAATAGTCATTTTAAAAGAATCTATAGCTTCAGAAGTAAAACTAACCTTAGATTTGAAATCCCCCCACCCGCATTTGTCAAGATCAAGTATATGTATAAATGCAACAAATAATTTATTCCTTATCTAACTTTTGACGTCGGGTATATTTAGAATTCGCAAACCAGAATTAAAAGCATAAAACTAGTGATGTTGTAGATAAATTATAACTGCTTATAGTGGATAATTTCAAACCGGGACGAATCACGGAGCGTTTTTGGTAATGATAATAGAAAAAATAAAATTAAGATAATAAAAACAAAGGAGGAATAGTAATTTATCTGCATTACCAAAGCTGACTGAAGCGCCGGTTGTAATAATCCAATGCATCAAGGTTTGGGCATCACTGCACTAGCGTTAAGAAAGACGAAAAGCAACAAAAGCTCATTGGAAATGGAACGGAAAACGGAAATATTTCAAATGGTTGGCGTTTGTTTTGAGCGAAAGAGTTCTACTCGAATGAATCTCTTTGAAATTAGCTTCTGGATGTTCCACATTGAAAATTGTTTGAACGAAAGACTAATAAATTTCAGCAATTCATTATTTTCAATGGAACAAAGTATCATTATTTCAAATTAGTATGCTAAATTCTAACATTTTCCCCAGATTATTAAAAAAAAATTATCTATCCTTTCTAAACTCAGAAAAATATGTATACCAAAAAAAGCAAAAGTGTTTTATGCAAAAAAATATTCGAACACCAAAAAATGGTGGCAACTACTTTACATTAATGTGGTTTTCCTCTACATCAAAACCCAAGGAAAGTTCCTGATGCTATGTAACACCTAAAATGTTCTTTTATTGGAGTAAAGTAGTTTCTTGTTGCAAAGTTGTCGTCAACAACCACCATGTTGTTAATTAGTTACACTAAAATTTAAAATTACGGTAAGCTACGAAACACATAAGAATCAGTAAAGTTACTTTAACAAAGACATTATAACGTAAAAATCAGTAATTTAGGCTGCATATATATGCTAATTCTTAAAATAAAAAGAGTTCGAAAATCTGACTTATGCGTAACACAGAGAGAAACTTAAGATGAATTTGAACTAGGCTTAACAATCGTGCATTATAAAATCAGTCAATACAGTTTTTAGAAACTGAAAAAATTAGAATATAAATATTATCATTATATGAGTGAAAACATATATACACATTAAACGACTAATTTTTGTTTCTGTTGATGAATAACAGCATTGAAAATAACGACAAACTCACATCAGTTCATTCTTTATGCACATTTGCAGGCGAAATAAAAATGAGCCGACATAGGAACACTGTAAAACCTGGGGTTTAATAGCTCTTCAAATGCTATGGTGAACAGCCCCAAAAATGCTTTAAGGGACATTTTATTCCGGGTTATCGCGCTTTCATATACGATTTAAAGAGTGTAATTGAAATCTAAATATTTACAATAAAATTAGTTTACACCAAATTCTCAAGCATTTATACCAAACGAGAATTATTTTCCTTTCTGAAAACATCGATGTGTTAGCGTGGTTTCTTTTTCTTTTTTTTTACACCGTAAGTTACAGAATTGTAATCGAGAATCAGTGGTGACACTTTGCTGTCAGTGATTTGTTATGATTGATTGAATGATTCATGGTTAAAAAGGTATGCATGTTTTTAATTAAGTAGTAAGGAAAATTATATTTTATTTTTAAACATTTATGAACTTTATTAAGTTATTTTAACATGAATAATCTATGTCATCTGCCGTTCTGTTAAGCCTTTTTCGAATTCGTCCTTATGTTAGCAATGTGCAGTTCGTATATTCGATTTACAAACTAATTTTCTTTCAAAAATTATTTTATATATTATTCTAAATTAATGATTCTTACTTTATATTGTATCGCAATAATACATGTTGAATAATCCTAAAAGTTATGTGAAGGAAAACTTTCATTTATCATAGCCAATTATTTAATCAAACTTATTTACCAACATATTTTAAATATGTTTCGAAGTTTAAAATTATTTTCCATGACATTTAAAAATAAAAAAATGCAATTCAAAAGCAGTTTTTTTGTTATGTTTATGACAAGTAATAACTCAATTTTTATGCTGTGCAATTTTTTCAGAAACAAAAGCGTCGTAAAAATATAATTTATGTTTAACAGTTGACATGGTACAGTTTTTTTGCAGCTTTTTCTGCAGACTTAAGCGCAATACTTAATTAATAAACTGCGACATAAAAAATTTAATAATGTCTTTATCCCCATAATGCCTATTTTTGCAATAACAAAAGATAATGAGATTTTTCTGAGAGCGCTGTTCCTAATAAACCTTAAGTGATGTTGTTTCATCAAAGTTATTTTGTTCTTTGCTCGGGAAAAAAATCGATTTTCAAAAGGGCTGTTGTATTTTTTCTCAAAAGGATTATACAGGAATATTTTTCATTGATAATATGTATTTTTTTTAACTTTTAAGATAAGTGTCTATAGTTCAGAAATTTTGAAGCTCTTTTATGTTTCAAAGGTTAAGAATAAATATTTAAGGCTTCATTTGGCGGTCGCAATTAGAAATATGTACTTATAAGGACAAAGGTTTTAAACTCTTGTCACGAATGTACTTTAAAAGTACTTATTAGAAGTATTCTTATGAGTATATAAGTACTTTCATATTTTATTTAGACTTGCTTTTAATCTATGTTGTAAGTTATTTTGACCTTGTTAACTAATTACTAGAGAGAACAAAATAGGTGTGATAAAAATTATCAAGAGGTGAAACACTTTAAGAGAGATTTTTTCTTCCTGAAAACTTCTTATATTATAAAACTCTTTTTAAAGAAAGCAATATTAAATTCAAGCAATTTTATATTGGCTCAAAGACGAAATCATGTAATCGGGAACGTTGACATTTTTAGTGTTTAATTAAACTATATCCTTTTATATTTTTTATAATATAAATCTTAGCTAACTTTAAAATCGTTTTGGTGTATAGTTGGCACCATTTTTGATCCTCAGGTAAACTAAAGATTTTTTACAGTGCATGTAGTCACATATTTTATTTACTTTTCCTCTGTTTAAATTTTATTCATTTATTTTTTCATTTTTTGCTTGTTTGTTTGTTTGTTTACTCGCAACACGTATTTTCATGTGCATTAGAAATAATTTATAGCTTCATTGCCAAACATTTATTTTAAAACACGAGTAAGTTTTTAGTAATATGTTTCCACTAATTCATTCAAATATTTGCATTTAGTCACTTTTAAATAATTTTTTACACGATAACTACAATTCTATACCTAAAAATGTATTTAATTTACTTCAACACCAAAAATAGTGGCAACGATACACCTACATTTTTTGTAAATAAAAATAAATTTGTTTCGATTAAGTGCCATTGAAATCGAGATTCTTTATAAGTTTTAATAAGGAGAAATACGTCTTAATCTATAAATATGTATATTTAAAATTTATGAAGCAAGGTTAAAATTTTTGATGTTGAAGGAAATGGGCAAACTAGGAGAAATTTACTGGAATGCTGGTTTTAGAAATAATTCAATAAATTATTTTTAAAATGCTTAAAATAATTTACTTACTTAGGACGGTCAAGGAACCGAGCGATTAACGCGTATGACAGTGAAGCCAATGGTTGTCGGCTGGAATCCCGCTGACGGCATGGATGTTACTCTTTTTTTTTTCATCCTGTGATGTGTGAATGTGACCCACCCTATGAACAGGTATCTGTGGCAGTGTGGCATAGGTAATGTTTTCCGCTTCTGCGCCTAAGGTTCACGAGTTCCCACCGAGTAATGTTAAAGAGCAACATTTCCGGTAACTTCCAAGGCAAATGAACGAAAGTTCAATGCCTGCCGTTTAAAAAAAATCATGCTTATCCATCAGTTCATGCTTAAATTTATTTTTAAAGAAAAATTCTCAAATTTGTGTAAAAAAAAAAATTTTACCCTGTAAAAATTTTTATTGACGGTTTAATTATAATATTTCAATTCTCTTTCCCCTCTACTTTGTTCCACAACTATCTCTTTTAACGGGTTACATTTTGAAATACAGAAATATACAAAATAATAAGTACAACTATATAAAGTGAAGTGTCAAAAATACATTACTTATTATAAATTTTACATTTAAAAATTTCAACATTATTACTAATTACTAGAGGGCCTCATCGCTTTCCTCGCCAACTACTGTAAATGCTTCCTCAGATCCTTTTGAATTACTCCGTGATTCCAGCTCATTTTGTCCGCATATAGTTAGCACTTTTCAATGATAGAGCATAAACAAAACTGATGGGGCCTTTTTTTTCAAAGAGTGACAAAATTGTCGCTGTTTCGCCCAAATTGGTTACTTGCACTTCAATAAGAAGAAAATCACGAATGCCCACACATATGATCTATGACGTCAGCGCCAGCTGATCGTTTATACGGAAAATGGAGTGTTAAAGTTGAGCTAAGTTTCTCTATATAAGTTAAAATATTAATTAAAGTGAGATTAATTAGATGCAGAGCGTATTGCACATCAAATTTGTTGTAATATAATTCTCTCGTCTACGAGTTTAACTTAGATTTATTATTTATGTATTTTATTGTGACCATGATAATTTTTTTCTGTGTACCTGTCAACTTCGATGCGTACTTAGTTTGTTTATGTTCTACATGGCTTTGTGCTAAGTAAGAAATATTGAAATATTTGTGAAATAATCATTTTGAAAGAATATAGAATGTGTCACTTTTGAGAATTGACACTTGACTTGATTGGCTTACTCTAAAAGGAATAGAACGAAGAGTGGCTAACGTAAACAATTGCCCCGTTTCAACAACCAATCAGGATCGAGATACCCACACAACGTCACTTGCAGTTATCCCATTGTTTCAGAGCCACGTTTTGATCTGAAAGTTAACTACTAACCAGATTAATGAATTAACAGTTTTCTTTTATTATTTTTAATTGAACTTATGAAGTTCTTTGCAATCTTTTTGATTGTTTTTAATTCTATAAAATCCTTATATGATAATTTTATAAGAATGTCATATGGTAATGATGAGAAAAGTACATTTTCTAAAATAAATAAAATTCATTTCAAACATTTTAATTTTTTAACATTTTCTTTGCTCTTAACTTTATTTTATTGTTGAATAAAATTTGTATTTCGAGGATAAACATTCATCACTAATTCTCTCTAACTAATCGAACAATAAATAAGAAAAAAATGTTGTTAATGTATTTTTCATTCTTTTCTCTCTTAGTAAATTTCAATACCTGATAGAAGGAAATAAACGAGTGCAAATAAATATATGACAGAACGAATTTTACGAATAATATATTTAGAATTGATTTAAAAACTTTATCTTCCTGCACAAATGCACAATATCGAAAACCTTCAAGACTCTAACATAAATTTACATTTTAATAGAAATCTTATTCACTTTTACTTGAGGGCGCTGCTGACCATTAGGCGAGAAAAAACTTAAAACAAAATGTTACGATGACGTCAGAATGGATAGTCAGAGTGGAAGTATTATTCTTCATGGTAGAAGATAGAAATTCAAAAAAAAGCTTCAATTTTATATTACAAGGATCAGTAAAAATACCTAAACTGTGGAAAAGTAATTGTTTAACTCGTATATGATTACTCGTTTTTATAAACCACTAAAATTGTGTTGGTAATTTAAAATAATTTAATTATGAATGTGTTTAGAAATGTAAACAAGCGGGTAGTATTTTTATTGTATTTAATGTAGATTTAGCAATCGATATAAAATAATTTTATTGTAGATTTAGTTATCGATATAGAATGATTTTATTGTAGATTTAGTTATCGATATAAAATGATTTTATTGTAGATTTAGTTATCGATATAGAATGATATTCAATATTAAAATGATTTTTATATTAAAGTAATATCAACACAAAATTAGCTAAATGATTAAATTTCTTATCTACTTTGCTGTCTAGTTTCACTAAATATATAGATAAACGAGTGTGCGTTACTTTTGCATTTCAAAAACTATGTAAGGTTTGTAGTTATGAAATAAACTTAGGTGATAATAACAATTATTCTTCGTTAAACTACTATTTATTATCAATTTCTGAAATATAATTTTTTTTAAAAATATTAATGATTCATTTTATGTCAGTTTAGTTAAGGAGCTTTTAATCTTTATTTTTTATTAGATCATAAAAAAGAACTTTTTTTGTAAACTGAAACTATTTTAAATGTGTCTTTATGCAGCCAGTTTGGTACATTTGTGTCATTATATCTTTATCAAGATGAAATAAAGAAAAAATATATTTAAATATATATAAATTTAAAGCCCCTTTGGCCGTTAAAATCTCATAAAATACTTATAAGGAATATAAAATTTTCCTGAATAAGCATCGGTTCGACTTTGATACAGATTTGTATTTCATAGTTATTAAAGCTATATAGTACGCTAAAGTAAAAGCATTACACCGTAGCAGCATTTTTTTATATTTAATGGTGGTAGCTTTTTTTTTATTTTAAACGTCTTTAGGATGCTCAATAAAACCCATAAAATAGTTTTATGGCTTTTAAATCATTAAATCTGTAACTTTCCGCTATCATTTCTCACATGCAAGCCAGGATATTATCATTATCATTTGCAACTTAAAATTATTTCTCATAATGCGGTTTTTTTATTTATTTATTATTTTTTTTGAAGTTGAGATAAACGATATAAATTACTTTAGGGCGAATAATAATTTATAAAACTGACTTATTCTTTAATGTTAGAAAAGACGCAACAGTAAGAATAACCTGTTAATAAAAATGGACAAAGACTATTAAAATCTTAATGGTCTTTGTCCACTTTTATTAATGGATAGGATAAATATTTTGTCATTTTAAAATAGTTAAATACATCTTATACTATTTATAAAATTAATGCATTAAAAAACTAAGAATCTAGAGTTTAAAAATGAATTTGATTAAAGTAAGATTTTGAATTTTGAAAATGCACTTAATAAAAATAAGATTACAAATTTAAAAATAAATTTATTAAATTAAGCACGCATTAATTAACGTAATAACTAATTAATAACGTAAGAATTTAAGTTTGAACTCGCGTTTAAAAAAGGGGAAAATTTAGGATTTCCCGTGAGAAATGAAGTGAAATTTAATAAACTGATTTAACTGTTAATTGTTATGTTTTTCTCTCATTATTTTGATGCTTATTTTGATTTAATACTTTTTAGAAATATCGAATTTCTTACTAGAGGCATGTAAATTATTAAAAGGGAAAGTTTGTTTTGTTTTTATATCGTATGCAAAGCTAAAATTTATTCATCTGTGAAACCTTTTGTTTTCAAAATTAATGTCATTATAATGTAAATTGTCAATATAATATTTCACAATGTCACTGATATTAGTATGAATATTACTATGTTTAGGACTGGCACGTTTTTGACAATTGATGGTTTTATCTGGTTTTAACCATCATGTCATACATGTAATGATTATGAGTTGAGATGGAATAGTGATAATATGGCAAATATTATTAATCTTAATTTATAATAGTACCTACTATGTATTTAGAAAAAGCAGTTAATAATTTTACTCTATTTTTTATTCTTGAAATATACTATAAATCATAAATTATAATTCAAGCATTGATGTAATTAATTATTCCCATGTTTATGAATTTGAAAAATGTCAGCAATTTAATAACAGCTCGAGAGGATTTTGACATTTCATGTCAAAAATCAGTTTTTGATGTCAAAAACCAAACCCTGATTTTCATTAAAAAAATCTATTTATTAAATTGTACCTTTTTTAAGCACACATTTTGATCAATTTATTTATTGGAATTATTCGCTGTCAGTATTGTGTACAGGACTTGCATACATTTTGAATAAGCTTTCGTGTTCGAAAGTTATGTTCAGTAAAAACACCTACGAAATATTATCGAGCACTTACGAATATTAACGAACACTCTCGAAATATTAACATTTACGAAAGGACGTCTACGAAATTACGTCCAATTTGTAAAAGTTTTTAATGTATCTTATGTGTCATAATACTGACAATTTACTTATTATAATAGTAGAGGAATAAATAGAAGTTCATGTAAGTTATGCAAAGAAAAATAGATTCAGGTATTTATAACTATTTAGAATATGCAAATGAAAAATCATCATGACAATAATTATATATTATGACAATAATATGACAATAATAAATGACAATAATATGACAATAATAATTATATATGACAATTATGACAATAATAAATATTAAAGTAAAAAAAAGACAATTTTATAAAATATGAAATTAAATTTATTTTTACAGTTAATTTCATTACTTGTGCATCCGTAAATATTTATAAAACAGTTTCATAATATCAATTTTTAATGTACTTTAAAAATTCTCAATGAATTATTCCTCTAAATGACAAAAAAATCTCTACGGAAAAGGATGGAAAGTAACTTTTAACTTTTTTATGTTTAATGCACATCCTTGTCAATTTTTTGAAGTCACTGTAACTATGACAGGCATGTGACGGAAGAATTTCGCATTGGGTTCGGAATGTTTTATGTTAGCTAAGCATATTTTGAGTTTTTTATTCCATCCGTAGAGTGGCAATTTATTTCCTAGGGATAGAGCTTAAAATAATAGAAATTTATATATTGAAACTCTCAACCAGGCATATTTTTGAAATACTCTAACTGACGTTTCCGAAAATACCTTTGATGTTTTCGTGGCATTTCAGGAAAATACAAATTTTGCTATCAAAAGGACGTAACTTTGAAATATCTGGATAGGATGCATTGAAATATAGTACATATTGTTTAAAATAAGTTTCATTGTTTTGCAGGCTATGCTAAAGTATTTATTTGTGAGTTCATGAAATTTGTGATTTTTAAATCTAAGTTTAGATAATAATTAAAAAGAAACATTAAATTAAAAGGAGTCAGTAAGTTAAAATATTTATCTTTTTTTCCTTGCAAATTTAGTGTTTACTTCTTATTTATTTTCCTTCACTTTGTATTTAACACTTAATGTTTCGTAGAAACCTGTAGACTTTCGTAGAGGATCATGCATAATTTAACAGAGTAAAAAATTGCCAAAATTATACATTTTCAAAGTATTTAATCATTTTATGAAAATGGTACAACCATGATTATTTTATTTTATTTTTACCTGATATTTATTTTTTCGGTACATTTTTCAACTGTAAAAATGAATAGAGAAAGCAACGATTTTGTTACCAAACAATGAATAAACTTATGTTTCATTTTCAAAATAATATGTTGCCAAAAAAGTGGCAAAAAGTGCGTTAGGAATTTTAGAAGTGTGACAACATTCTGAAGCTACATCATCACTTATTCTTTTTACATTTTTGACCTTACAGTGAGCTTTCCAAATGGTATCCCACTTTCTATACGTGCATGTCAAAATACTCCAAAACATTTGTAATAAAAAACGTTTCTTATTGATCCTGGTACATATTTCCCTGACTATAATAAATAATTTTCAACTATTTAGACAAGTAACTGCCGTAACTCAACCTCAGACTTTCGGTCTCAATCTGAGACCTTTGGTCTGAGACAAGTCTCAGGAAAATTTATAAAGCCAATTGATGCATAATGCGGAGCGCATTGCCGCCACGGTGTCCTATGGCCACAAAGTTATAGAGAGTTAATCTCCAAGACCCAATACGGGATGCTAAGTTAATATTTTTCTAACTCTTTGCACGGGTGTTCCACATTTTATTTTCATCTAAGTATTCCATTTATTTTTGTTATTAACTTCTGAATGTTTCTGTCGTCAGGTAAAAACTGATACAACAATGCGTCAATTGCTTTCTGCGCAAACTGGTGCAAAATAATTGACACATTCCAATCATGAGTTTTGTCTTTACTTATTTATAAATACGACGTCCGGTGGCCGAGCGGTAGCGCTTTGCGCTGTCGTGCCACAGGTGGTTCGATCCTCGGGCCGGGCAAGGTTGACTCAGCCTATCATCCCTTCAGTGGGTCGATGAATGAGTACCAAGCATGCTTGGGAACTAAACACTGGGGGTTCCACGTTTGGCTGACCACCTGACCGGAACATCTGCTCCTGCACCCCAGAGCCCAAGGTTAAGAAAAGTGAGATGGGCACAGTAGGCCTTGGCCCTCTATGAGCTGTCGCGCCACTGAGTTTAGCTTTAGTATTTATAAGTACTCTGTGTTGTTGCACATTGCAATTCCGAACTAAATTTTCTTTTCTCTTTCAGCGTCGAGGGCGGGGTGATGTTGGCATCGGTGCTGGGATCCTTGGCAGCCCTGGCGTCGATGGCCGTCACCTTGGCGCTGTGCTACCTCTTTTGGCGAAAGAGGTCCGCCGCCAAGGAGGCCAAAGACGAGTTGGAGCCCTTGCAAGTCGGAGTACCAACATCTTCGCAAGGGACACCCAACAAAGGGGCACAACCAGCAAATAAAACAAATAATAAAAGTGTTGTTGAACTGACCAGACACAACGTCGAGGATAGGCTTTACCAGGGTGCTGTCGCCGCCTCGTCGCTATCTCTGGACAGGTAAGAACAAATTTATTCTTGCGCATTAATTGTTTTTCTCTTGTACCTTTCTCATGTATTCCATATTATGCATTTCATTGGAATAGGCATATTGGCTATATATGCACTATAATAATGAATGAGTAAACTAAGATAGTTATAGGTGATGTAGGGCAAATGCCTTAAGCTACAGCACATAAATTTGTGCTATTACCCGTTTATTATTACCGTTCGCAAGTTACGGGCAGTGGCCAACAAGAAACTAAAAAAAAAAATCTCAGAAAGGGATAACTCAGAGTGCAAAACTCGTAACCAAATCCAGGAAAACCTCTTCATGTTCTTTTCAAAAGAAATTGCAAATTTAAAACCTATTTGGCTCATTGCCGATTGTAGTTAACGCGACAGATAACGATACAAACATATACCCAATTTGACTCACACATAATCCTAACAAAATCAGTTTTTTTTATATCCGTCGTTTCACAGCCAACCCAGTTTTTGAGTTTACGACTACTATTGTTCAACCCCGTAGCCTCGTAATTTTGAACCTATCCAAAAGACAAGGAAACTCCTAGACCAGTACCCCCAGAGGTATAATTTGTTTTGGGAACATGATGGACTCTATGATTCGGCAGATTTAACATGCATCAGTCACCATTTACTACACGAGGAGTCTTCGGCCTGCCGTGATCGAACCCACGACCGCTTGGGCATGGGCTCAGTGCCCTACCAACCAGGCTATCGAGGCCTTAAAACAAAATGTGGTTAATGGAATCAAGCGAAACACACGAACGACAGAAACATGCGTGTTTATGTAAAAAAAAATATTGCAAAATTAGTTACGAAAATATTGCGTGCTCAGAAATGTGATATAAAATGAAATGCGTTTTAAAAATAGTACTATGCAATCTTATGCAGCAAACATGATACGATATTACAAACGTTAATAAAACGAAAACTTATATTTTATGGCAAACGATTTTATAATGCATGGCAGTGCCTCCAATTAAGCCAACATGGCATATAAGACTTAACAAAATATGCTTATAAAAATAAAGTCTTGTGTTATATTTCTTATGTATTGAGTCAAATATTATTTTATTGTAGCCCCGACTANTATATAGGTCAAATAAATTTTCTTTTTTGCTTCGCTATGTTGATAGACAGTAAAGCAATACATAATTTACAATGGCACCCAGTTAAAAAAAACAGCCGATCGCTTTTTCATTAATTATAAAATTACAGCATTTCTCTAATTTTATTTTATTTAATAATCAGCGTTGTACAGTCAAATTAATTCTAAGTTTACAACCATCAATGTACAACTGCGCATCCTTATTATTTAGAACCCCACTCTTAGAATACCAGGGAACTCCTGGATCACGCATTGCGAGAATCTGGCCTTCGTGGAAGCTTTTTTGATGAAACTAACCCGCATGTGCGCTACAAGGTGAGGAAAACTACGTAAACATGCAACAATTAACCCATGAAATACCACTGAGGATATTTTACATCAGCACTGTGGTTGCTGTGAGCCAGGATCAGAATTCGTATCAACCAACCACCGCTGGGTATTGCACCTGGGTCACCCTAGGACGCGATACAATGCTTGCCAAAAGTCATATCTTGTAAATTATTAAGTTTTAATATTGTCCACAAACGCAAGAGTACATGTCCCCACTTTTAGCATCAATTGCAATCGGAAAGAAATGCGTAAAGATGTTTATATTTATATTTGAACCAAAAGTCATTTATTTATTTATATTTTAGTTAATGCTTTTTTTGTATTATATTTAATCTATTCATTCAACCTATTTACACGTTTTTACTCTTAAAAAATATTCATGTTGATAATATTTTAACTTTAAAGGCCGTTGAATATTAGATACTAACCGAATGGGATGCAGTTCTGTATTAATAAGGTTCGTAAAATTCACATTTTATAACCAGCCAAATTAGATAATTTATTCATAACTCCTAAAAATAACCATCTCCCGAATACTGCGATCACGAGTATGTCCTTAATTCGGTTCTTCCGTTCTCTTATTCAATAGGTCAACCACTTTTTATTTGTCTACGGAGTCAATGCACTCTAATTTTATTATCAATTGTCTTGCCCTTAAATAAAAAGTCCATTGATTCTTTCATTTTCAAATCATTTTTTCAAGATAGAATAGCATTTGACAACTATTTTATTTCCTAAATGTTTTACGACTTAGTTTATTAAGATCTTAATCAAAAATTATCGTTAATATTGTCATTCTTATTTACGAGCAAATTGTTTATTTTTTTTCGATACAATAACACAATATACTTTTGTAGGGAAATGTGAATTGGTGACACAAATAACTCAGAAAAAACTGAAATAATTTTAATGCACCTTTTTACTTTCTACATCTGATTTTGATCTCGCAATTTCATACACAATTTTCTCTCAATATTTTTTAACATTATTATTACTTTATTCATTAAGCATACCTCAAATCATAATCTTAAAAATTCATTTAATTTTTTTACGTTCTTGCGAAATTATCCTATTTAAATCAAGCATTGCAATAATTTATTCGTCATATCTTTTAAATAAATTCAATTCGCATTTTATTCTCACATTTGTCTTCACAAATTCACCTAAAGTAGAACTGAATTAAGTTTAAAAAGTAGAGGCATGTGTCTATCATTTTGTAACTATCTGAGAGCCAAAATTTTAAAAATTAAACAAAATGAAAATTTTTCCGAACAGCTAACATGGAGGCGTAAGAAAGCGTATAATTTTTTGTCGCTATCTCAGAATTGATTTGCATTTTTTATTTAATTCTGAAATGCAAAAAAATAATACTTTCAATAAAAATCCATCAAATTTATTTCAATATAAAGTATGTATATACAATCAAAATAACTATTATGGAAAAAAGCAGATGTTTAGGCTATATTTTTTTACTAATAGTTTATTCGCTGTCAAAATCGCGTGATGCTGTCAAAAATGCATCAGCTATTTTTCATTGTTATTTTTAACGTTCTTCGTGCGAAAGGAAAAGCATAAAATATACACTACAATTTATTTTAAACTATTCTGTATAATGAATAAATGTTTAATAATATTTAACTATTCAGCGATTAGGCTCGAAATGTGTAAACGAGACTTTCGAAACGTCATATGTTTCAAAAAACTGATGTGAATGGCGTTATTCATTAAATTTTGATGGAAGAAATTTAATAAATTGAACATTTGTTGCATTTTTATTGCCATTTTTATAAGCAATTCTTCATAAGAAAGCGTGATGTCATAAAACAATAATATCTGATTTATTTAAAACAAAAAATGACTCTAGAATGAATTGTCTATGAATTATTTAGTTTATTGTAAACATAAAACATGTCGCAAAAATTTAATAGATTTTTTTCTTCTTTACGCACTTTTTGATACTTTGAAACTAGTGTATTTACTGATTTATCATTTAATCGTATGAATATCGAACATTTCAACGAATTCATTTTAAGTTAATACGTTAATACGTTTAATGATAAAATTGTATAAACGTAATGGTCAAACGTAAAAACTAACGTAGTAATTTAAACTAAGTAAACGAAAAACGTAAATAATAATTTAAAAACGTATTTTAAATATCGAAATATTTTGTCATTTTCAACATGATGTTTAGAATGGTACAAAAATCCTTTTGCCTTAAAATAAAAAATTAAAATTACACTAATAATAATAGTTTTAATAATAATACGCAAAATAATAAGTAACCCAAATTACAATTTGGTTTTCGAGTTTCATTGATAGGGTAATACATATGGGCACTAACATGCGTATATATGCTTGCTACCATATTCACTGCACAACAAAAAAAAATTCAAAAAACGAATAAATAGAACATTGAGAATTATAAAACTTCAAATACTCTTTGAAATAAATTATTGGAGACACATTTTTTGATTGTCTCTTGTGTTTTTAAAACAAAAGCTTCAAATCTGCACAAAAATGTTTAATTATACAGATTAAATACTGGTTATACGCAAATTAATTACTAATCATTGAAGCCCCTTCACTTTTCTTAGTAGTTAGATTCAAACTTTTTCATTACATTTTAATAGAGCATTTTGAAATGAAGAATTTTAAAATTTTATTTCTCCTAAACTATTGAAATCATCAGATAATTTATCCCTCACTGCAGAATATTTTAGCAAATAATACTGCATAACGTAAGCATTTTGTTTAAAATATTCATAAGATTTTTATGAATTTCTATCTTATTCGTAAGCATACTACTGATAATTTTTGATTGATACTACTGATAATTATTGAAGTCTACGTTCGCATAGTCAAAATATATAAGTTTTATGTTAATTTTTTTTGGTTGGTATTGTTCACAATTTTTACCCTGCCAAGTTCGCTATGCGAACCTCTATATTTGTACCTCTATGCGTGCCTCTATATTTATTTTTATTCATAAAATTTTGTCTTTTTACGCCCATCAATCAAATGCCCATGTAAATTGGATAAATGAATTATTATGCCACTATGCAATGCCTTTTATGACAATTTTTCATATCATTTTTAATTTCTTGCATTTTCTATAAATTTCTCAAGTATATTTACGATTTGCAAATATACCCCATACATCTGCGTGACAAGTAGCAATTTTAATAAATGTAGAAACTGTTAAACTTCTTTTACACATTGTGGAAGTATCTATCTATCTATCTATATCTATATATATATATATATATATGTCATTCTAAGTAGTCTCGAAGAAAGGTCATATATCGACTTTATAATACATAGACATCATTTTCACGGCTACTAGATTCTAAATTCAGCGTATGAAAGTCATCATTAGAAGCATTAGGTATTGAATTATCAATATATATTTTAAATACAGAAAATTATTTATTCACGGTATCAAATTTATATGTGCCTAGACTAATTACAAATAATTTTGCGTTTCAGATGCCATTATGCCCCTTTTATAAAGATAATTAGGAAATTTCAATAAAGAAAAGATTCAATGAGATATAATTAGTTTTAAGACCTTACGAAGAAGATCTTCTCAAAATCTTTTTTAACAAGTCTACAGAAAAAAAATGAATCTGTTACCGTCCGCATAAAAACTTTGAAGACTTTATTTAAAAAAAAAATGACTTAAAATGCACGAGACTTGTGACAGAAGAGGAAAATAAATTGTGCTGGAGATTCCAGGAAAAAAAAGGAAAAGGAACAGGAAAAAATTTTAAAGAGTAAAAAAAAATTCTTTAATTAAAGACTTCTGGATAGAAGTATTTTTCTTCGAAATCTATTAAGATCTGACTTAAATTGACACGTGACGAGCTGAATTTAAATACGTTTTTGTGGTTAATTTCATTTATTAAATCTTTTTTTCTTAACTTCATCAAACAATTGATGCCAAAAAGATGTCAAAATCATTAACTCACAAACAGATGTATTAATATGTTGTGACATAACGGTTTTTTTTTGTCATATGAATTGGTAATTTTGTGTGAAACTCTATTGATTTTATTCAGTACTATTTTTTAATATTCTACTCTTTTATTGTTTTTAATTGAGTTCTTTGTCTTTAAAACCAACTTTATTGATTTTTAGATTGAAATATTAAGATCTGACTTAAATTGACACGTGACGAGCTNTATATATATATATGTGAAAAATTGACGTCTCTTTTCGACTGAAATAACAGTCTTAATTAAGGAAGGTGTTTCTCGTGTCTTACTTATTAGCCCACAGAACTATTTCAATTTCGGTATTAACCGAATTTCTGAGCTTTCTCCTAATACTGTCTGTTGGGAAGTCGCTATCTCTCTAACCCAGTCACTTTTGCAACAAAACTCATTTGAGACTAGTTTATGGAGACTAATCAAACCTCTCTCCAATTGATTTTAGTAAATCACGCCCTTGAGATGAGATGCAGGATTCTGTAAGAAAGAGCATTTGGCCTCTCGAAAGTGAGCCAACCAAAAATAATTTAGAATAAACATTTTATTTCAAAAAATCTTGGCCAGTTTGATATTTAAAAGTAGAAAAACTCTGCGCTCTTTCATTTTATAGAAGAAATATTTTTAAAGTAGAATCTACCACTTCGAGATAATTAATAACCTGCTTAAAATGGGCTAGGAGCACCATATTTTTTTATGAATTCGAGTTAGAAAAACGGTACATTTTTTGTCATTGAATAAAACAATCAGTTTTAGCGAAACAATATTCTATAGCAAAATTGAAAATTCATTCTCTCTTACGGAAATACGAGAAACTTTAGAGAACACAATAACAGTCTTAAGTTTCCGTTTTCGTGGGAAATGCCTCAGTTTCTTTTTATAGTAACAGTTTTAAGAATCTTATTACCTTTTGGAAAATTCGACATTTAAAATTCGAACCCTCCAATGGAAATATGAGAAACTTTTCTGAACTTAATGGGTATCAATAATAGCCATAAGTTTAGATTATTTTGGCAGATGCCTCAGTTTCTTTTTACAATAACACGCTTAATTATCCGTTTTTACTATTTCATTTCAATGAAACCAGATAGATTTTTATGAAACCACCTAAAACAATTCTGGTAAAATTATCGTACTGTATGGTAATAACATTTCTGGTGAAAAAAAAAGTATAATTCTAATAATAAAAACAATATTCTGTATTTAAACTGTTCATTTTTTAATTTTTCTGTTTATATGGGAATGGTTTAAAAGAAATTCCGTTCTTCAAAGCGATAGTATTTACTGCCACACATTCAATTAAAATACAAATTTGAAAAATAAATTTAACCGAATAAATAGTCTTCATGTCATTGTCTAAGTTAAAAATTCCTAAAAAATAATAAAAGTAATAAAATATTGCAAATCATGCTAATAAATCATAATAAAAATATCTAATTTTGCATCATGTATCGTTACATATTCGTTACATAAAACCATATTTTATTGTCAGTTTTACCAAAGCGCTTAGGTAAAAAGTACTGAGCTTTTAATTGTTCACAAGGAGCAAGAAACACGGTAAATTTTACAATATTGTAGCAGTTTTTATCATATTTTTTCCTTAGTGCTAAAGTTAAGATTTTTTTATACTTTAACAGAAAAAGATAACAGCTTAAATTATTTATTTCTTATGGTTTTTGCCTTAAGTATCTATTTTCATGCTGGCTGTTTTATGTATCTATTTTAAAGGGCAGTTTTACATATCTTAATTTTACTTATCCTAATGAAAATATTTTCTAGTTTGTTCTAATTTAACGAATGTAGACACAAGGTAGGCCCCCCAAAATTATCCAGAAGACATTGATAGAAATCGCTTCGCAAATACGAGGGATTTACTTAATGAAATTTGAATTGCAATTTTTTATAATGAAATTTGAGGAAAAAAAGAAACTAAAATGCGAAACTTTTTTTTCTTCTAGAACTTGTTACTGTGCAATACCCCTATTGTATCCCTTTATCCTTTTGATGCAGATGGAACACTGGAGTCCCTTTTACATATTTTTTTTCTGAAGCTATTTACAATGAGAAATATATTTTGGTATTTCTTAATTATAAAAAAGATTGCAATAATTGTTATTAAAATAATCAATTAGATTATCTGAATTATGTTTGTACTAAAATGCAAAATCCAGTGAAAGTAGTTAAAATTTTTTTCATTCATATTCAGAAATTTATTAATGATAAATTTTATAAATTAGAGAAATTTCAATAATTAATTACTGTTTCCCTTAAATCAAAATAATTACAAATTTGAAAAGTAGCCGTGTTTGGAAGATTTTTCTTTAACGCCGAAAAAGAAACTGTGTTTGCTGCAGTTTATAACCATAAATTATTAAAATTCATAATATTTTTCCTCTATTTTGACTCAAATTAATGCAAAATAATAAAAAAAAGTATGAACAATAGGTTTAATGAAAATTCTGCTTCAAAGCGTTAATATCACAATGTGCGATGTGGTCCTCGAAAGACAAAGAGAAAAATTATCTTTGTGACAATTATGACATTTATTTACTTTTCTTTGCTCTTTCATTATTAAATGAACAATCTGAAACTGTTTTAAAATTGTAATTGTAAATTTTTCAATGTAACTTGATATCCTTAACATTGTGACAATTCATGCATTTATTTACTCTTTCATGCGAGTGTGCTGTTCTACTGCTAAATGAGCAATCAGAAGTAGTTTTAAAATCATAATTGTAAATTTTTTCTAATTAAACTTGCAATTAAAGAAAAAACATGAAATTTAAAAATTTCATGCATTTTACGTAAAAAGTAGCTAAACTATAAAATGGTTTCGAAATAAAAATCTTTCAAACTTAATATAGAAAAATAACTGGAAATAATTCTTCAATTGCATATTTTTCAAGTTTTATGCATTATTTAAATGGTTTTAGAGATAGATTATCCGTGAGTAAATCATTTGAAATTTAAAATTTAAGAAAAAAATGGAGTGAAATATTAATTTATAAATTTTAAGTTTGATGTATGCAATATAATTCAGAATCTCAGTAAAATTTAAAAATATTGTTTCCAAGCAAAGAAAAAGATACAGTAATGTTTGTAGCGCATTTCTGTCCAAAATTTTCTTACAGTAAATAAAATGTTTCCATAGTATAGAAATTTTAACCATTTTTTTTATATAACACATTGTACGAATAACTACACAAATTCAACAAATTCAAATTTTGTTCAGGGGTGTCGGTCCAATAATGCTAAAACTGACCTTTTTCAATTTTCTCAGCATTTAAACAAGATATTACTTCAGTTTTTTTTTCACAAAATATTTACATATACATGTTTACGCTATGATAACTGTTAGTATATATCTTTGGCAAACCTTGTTTTAAAAAAAAATTATGAACTGAGAACTTTTAATTTTTTTTAAAAAGTTGCAACATTTTTGAGCAAAAATCTTTCTGAAATTAAAAAACATTCTTGTTGATGCTGAAACATTATCACAGCACACAATGGATATAATCTCAATTATCTCCAAAACATTTCAATGCTATATCATAAGTAGTTTCTCAGAAAAGGTTCATCGAAAAAGGTTAGTTTTAGCATTATTGATATATGCCTGACAGAATCACCTTAACATCATAAAGTCTTTTCTCTACGTCAATATTATTAATATAATAATTATTCATAATAATAATAAACTTCATTAATAATATATTGCAGGTTTTATCTATTATTTATCCCAAATATATATTTCAAACACTGCGTAAATAAAGAAGGACGCAAAAGTTGAATATCCTGTGAATACATTTATGCGAAAGTATCGTGGTATAAAATGACTTTCTTGTTTACGATCATGTTGTTTAAATATTTAAATGCTTCCGGAAAAAAGTGCTTTTCTTTTGATAAAACAGGTAAATTCCACGCATCTTCAAAAATAGCTTATATTTTCAACAAAAATAGTTTACGTAAGTTACGCTTTTTGAAAAAAAATATGATCACAGCATATTATTTATGCAATAGAATGCATCGCGTTTATAGCTAGGTTAGCCTTACAAAACAAACTAATATGTATTTCCGGGACTTTAAGCATAAAATGCATTTCAAGTTTACTTCAGGGAGTTTAAAAATGGTATTTGCATACGAAATGCATCTAAGCCACATCGATTTAGATATGAGAGAGAAAAAAAGTCTTCTTCAGAAGTAAATTTTTATAAATAATATTTGATCAGACAAAATGAATATGTATTTATTTGTTTGTTAAAAAGTAATTCAAGTCTTGGGACTAAGTGAATGAGCGATGCTTTAATTTATGTAAATAATCTATAAAATTATTTGCTACTGGGAATATAAAACAAAATTTCTCAAAAAAGAAAGCTAAAAACTGAAAGATCTTCATATGTCGAAAATGTCGTGAATTCTGAATATCATATTTTAAATTATACTATACGCATAGTTAATCTTTCTTTTCGAAAGTTGAACTCTTAGACTATGTTAAATTTTAAACTACGTTAAATTTTTAAATGTACAGCAAATAGTAAAAAATATATCTTTATAATTTTTTTTTAATTATTCTTTTTCGCATAGACCTCTGTAGCATTACCATCCAACTATATGTAAAATGGAGACATCAGGTTTGTATCTCACCGCATCCTTATGTGTGTAACAAAAACTTAATTGATTTCGGTTAGATACGCAAGCAGGTTGGTGTGCTTAATACAAAAAAAATGGAATCTCTCTTGCATTGTAAAAGAACAAATAGCTGACAGTACTAAGGTATTGTACCTTCAACCTCTACACTTCAGAACGTTAAGTGGCAATTGAGTACCCTCAGCGACAGAGGCTTCAATAATGTACGTTAATTTTACTTACCATAAATTCTAGGGGTCTTTCCCGCCGTGAGATATCACTGTTCCTTGTCATCGTTCTGAAGTAGGCTAAATTGACCATCAATGAGAAAGAATCGTAGACATGTCTATAAAAAAGGAACTTTAAATAACCAAAGACTTGTACTTCAAAGTGGTGCATATACATGTGACTTAAAAAGTGGTTGAGAGGATTACCCATAGCTAAGCCATCCATTAAATTTACTATTAAAAATGAAGGTGGACTGTTCTAAACAAATGCGAGTAAGATGATACTTATAATAAGATACTTATTTCTCTTTTTATTTTCTTGTCCAAACTTGTTCCTCAGTCCTTATTTTTTAAGCCACTTTGCTCGTGTTCGTCTCCTTACTTCTATACCATCATTTGACTTTTGGACACTGAAAAAGGGTCTTGTTTATAGAACTGAAACTATAGTATGTCTATTTATTTACTTTCATTTGTTAGATAAAGCATTTTTATAGATAGTTAATAAGTAAAATGATGAATATATGCTAGTTAGTGTTTGATTTTGAATAAATTATGCGATTATTGCGAAAAGCCTTCTTTTCAATTTAAAATTTATTTAACAAAAGTTAATCTGGGTAAATTTTTCTTTTTGATACATTTCATTTACAGAATTTCTAAAAATTAAAAGTAAAAAAATTGGTTAATTTGCTCATTTGTTCCTTAAAAATTTAAATATTTCAATAGAAAGAAAACGTTTAATTTCACGAAGCAAAAATTTTTTGTCGATCTAATCAGTTTAAAATTATTTATTTTATATTTTTCTTTAAATTCTAATTTTTCATTAAAAATATTGAATTTCTTTAGTCTTTGTTTCCAATTTCTTCTAATAATCAAATAATGGTATGTTTTATAGTTAAGTATGTTTGATCTCAAATTGTGCTCCCAGTTAATGGTGTGGCTAGAGCCCGCTTGCAAAATGCATTTTACGAATGAATTCAGCTTCAAGCTCATTATACAATAATAAAAACTATTTCAATGAAAGTTTACTTAGCTAATGATCAGAATGAAGTAACTATTTTCGATCGACTAATGATGAGGAGGTATGCATAATGATCATTATGAATAGTTTAAAAGTTTGAAACAAATTGTTTATATTAACTTCCAACTGAAACTTTGATGAGATATCAAGTTTTCGGTTTATGCATGCAATATGCTTAATTTCATTTAAATCAAATTTTTATTTTAAATATCAGAGAAGCTCTTTTTATTTATAGAAATTTATCTGATTTGTTTTTAGTGAAATCCTAAGTTTTTTTTATGTATTGCTGCACAGAAATAAAACTATGATAAAAAATACCGTACTGTATAGTAATATTTCTTTAAAAAACAAAATTCCGGTTAATAAAACCAAAGTATACGGTATTTAAACCATTCATTTGGTAATTTTTCCCTTCATATAGTAACGGTTTACCAGAAGTTCTGAATTTTAAAATTATAAACTGCTGTTTGTAGAAAATNATTTCATTTGATTCTGATGATTCTTTCATGGTGTTGCATTTTCTACAAACAGCAGTTTACTTCTCGTTACCACTCATTTAGTTACAAATACGTTTCAGTTACAAATAATAAATTTTTATTTTTATTAAAATCATTACCAAAACGCTTCGGTAAAATTTACCGAGCATTTTGATGTTCCCGTAGACCCAGAAATATGGAAAAATTTACTATATTCTTGTAGTTTTGACTATGTCTTTCTCAATGCACAACATAAAACACGAATAAAGTCTACAGCTGGAGCAAAATCACAACAATGTGATTATTGAATATAATTCTATATTGCTACTAATGATGAGGAGGTATACATAATGATCAATATAGATAGTCTTAAACAAATTTTTTATTTTAAATTCTAACTAAAACTTTGATGAGATATCAAGTTTTCGGTTTATGCATGCAATATGCTTAATTTCATTTAAATCAAATTTTTATTTTAAAAATCATAGAAGTGCTTCTTATTTATAGAAATTTAACTGATTTGTTCTTAGTGCTGAAATTCTAAGTTTGGTTTTGTTTATTACTACACGGAAAAACCAACAGTGTTTCTTACTTTTTATTTTAAGCAATAAACTAGAAATATAAGGTATAAAACATAAAGAATTAGAGGTGCTACATGTAATGAAGTTCAAATTAATTTTTTCGCTATTTTGTTCCAAAATATTATCAAAGATACATTTCAATACCCGTTTGAAAAATCGTTTTTAAGTATTTTTTTTCAAATTACAGAGCAAATTTGCTGCAACGCTAACCGAGAAATATATATAATTTACTAAATTGTTTGACATATAAATGTCTTGTTTCAATAATTACGGATACAGTTAAATTTCATTATTATACTCTGTTGCAAGTTAAGAAACCATTACCTTTATGGAGAGAGCCTGTTTGCATGTAAGTGCACGCCAAATGGATGCTAAGCTTCCAGCGCAAACGTATATTAACATCGCCTATTTTTAATAAGCGATGTTGTACAACCTTCTTTTTGCTTGCTTTCTTAAATCGTGTGAAATGAGGAAAATAAAACTTATTAAATAAAAACTATTGATTTGTTAATAAGAATTAATAAAAATAATATCTGAAAATCTCTAACAAATTTATGTCTTTCTGTTCGCATTTAAAGAAAATGAAGAAATAATAATAAATATTGATTCTTGCAAACGATTTTCTTCTACGTTGAAACAAAAGTAAAGCAATTCTTTATATCTTTTGATTTTTTAAGAGCATATCAGCATAAGAAGTGCCATTTTTAGTGATCCAATCAAATTCAATGTTCTTGCAAAGTCATACAGTTGTTTCTTTTTCAAGAACGAATGTTCTCCATTTATCGAAATAAGTCACCAAATCTAGGATTCCAGTAGGACTTTGAAACTACAACGTTTTTCTTTAATGATTCCATGAAATCTATAGTAAAAGATAGTACGAATTAAATTTCTGTTTTATATTGTTTTGAGAACATATTTAAATAATATGATAACTAAATAAAACAGAACTACATGCCTTCACGGATGATTACTTAAATACTAAACAGCAATAATCTTTTCCTCACTTGCAACGGAGTATAAAAGTTGTCGCTCATTACAATTCACTCTAAATAAAATTTATGGTTGCTACAATTTACCATGAACTCAATTCTTAATAGGACCGGTCTTTCTTAATAAAGAAATTATAAAGAAATCACGCAACTATTAATCATCGAAACAAAAAGATATATGCAGATGTTCCAAAGTTTTGTTCATTCAACAATAGTGTTTTACACAGTTTTAGCGTAAATGAAAACGAATCTCAATTGACAATAATTGCAATTGCTGTGAATTGTGCCAAATGCAAATTTTGCTCACTAGAAAATTATGTTGTCGTCTGATTAATTACCCACGACGGATTGTACCAACGACAAATTGTGCGCCTCAAATTTTTCAAAGGCAAATTATGCACAACAAATTGACGCTAAACCATTAGAGGAAGTTCTGAAAAATAACTATTTTTAGAAGCAACAGATGGATATGAAAATGAAAGAGATATAGGAAGAGAATAGATTTTTCTTGGAAACAGTGGCGTGCAGAGTTCTGCGAATACCAGAAGAAAAGAAAAGATATTTTTTCTTGGAAGTCCCTATTTTATTACTAGAGAGGTAAAAAGGTAAAAATAATAATAGTAATAATAATAATTTGTGAATCATGGGTAAGATATGCTAAATTGGGTACGTAATCACTTTCATTAATATACTATATTTTAAAAATACTTACCAAAAATGTGATAAAAAAAGGGTTTTCACTTAATAATTAAGTGGAAACGGAAGAGAAACGCCTCAGAAATCTGCCAAATAATTAGTACTAAGAAGGCCTGGATGAAATACACTGAGTGGTCAAATTATTATGACCACCCCTTCTGTCGTCTGCTTCCATACCCTATACGGCGCAATGTGCGTCGAACAGTACGTTCAGAGACGTTCACAGTTGCTCCTTGATTAAGATCACTTGCAATTTGTCGCACTGTTGCTCTCCTGTTGCGCTGCACAACCCCGGCCAGCATTCTCTTTGATCGAGCATTCAGTACCCTGTGACGACCACAAGTCTGACGTTGAGATCCGGTTTTTTGCTTGATTGTCCATTCTTTGTACACATTAACAACTGCTGCTCTAGAACACTTCACAAGTGCAGCCGTTTTGCTGATGCTCGTTCCGACACATCTCGCACCCATAATCATTCCACGTTGAAATTCAGTTAAATCACTTTTCTTTCCCATATCTGAGCAAGCAACACAGTATAACTGATGACTCACTTGTCCAGCATTACCGTGTTATGGTTATCTTGCCATCTAGCGGCAATGCAATAACTCATTTGCATAAAACTCTGAGGTGGTCATAATAATTTGGCCACTTAGTGTATATTGATTGCTTGAAGAAGCTTGGAAGTATTTCGAACAATCGTCTTAAAAATTCGTTATGTTTCTTATGTTACTCAAACAGACTTTGACATTTTCAATAACGCTTTCCCCCAAAGTAATTTTTTTATTGCGTTCATGCTTCTTCCTTGCTTTAAATATTAATTAACAATCGCTAATCGGCATTTATTTCGTTGTTTATAAGAAGATAAAATATATTAGAGCGGTCATTACGCAACACCCTGCATATTTATGAAAATCTAACCCTATATTTAAAAGCCATTTTTATTTGAAATTAAAGCGCAGGGATAGCCTGGTAGGAAGGGAGCTTGACCAATCCAACTGGTCGAAGACTCCCCGTTGATTAAATGGTTATTGGTACGCGTTAAATCTGTCAGGACACAAAGTCCTCCTTGTTCCCGATAACAAAATATACCTCTGAGGTACTGGATTGGAAATTGATCGTTCTCGGGCTCAGGTCAAAATTACGATCTGTGGATGAATAAATTGATGTATGGGTCCACCCTATATACTGTCGTGACGTATAGGTGTGGCGAAAGTCGAATTCTCGGTCACAGATTGCGCCACTGGAAAAAAAGAACATACGCACTGTCTTAATGGCTTACGACAACAATTTATGGAATTAAGCGAAAATTATTCTATGACTAAACATTTATTATTTACAGCAGACAATGCTTCATTTTTATCTTAAATATTAGGAATATTTAAAAACTTCTGACTTCATTATTAAATTTATTTGAAAATCACATTTTATTGTTCTTAAAATATCCTCTTTGACTGACGTTTAATTTCATAATATTACAAATAGTATTATAATATAAAATTAATTTTGATATAATTAATTTGTATCCTAATGCTATTTATTTCGCAATTTGTGACATTATGCGATTGTTTTCAACCATTGAAGCTCTTTGTTCAATAGTAGTAATAGATTTGAGTAATAGCTGTAGTGTCCTTAGTCGTCTGCAGGATTCATTTTTAAACTGGGTGTCCGCGGCTAGAGCCCTTTAACCCTCCAGGCCATGGAGAATATTAATCTTCACGCTTTTTTAATGAGTATGCAGCTAACGGAATTTTATTATAATTTTCTTCGTTAGTAAAATAAAATTCAATAAAAAATAATTATAACACTAAAACAAAAACAGCAATTATCTATCAAAAGCAAAAATCCCCCTTTGACATCAAGGGTTCAGGAGAGGCATGTATGGTGTTCGTAGTTAGTTTAAGACTAGAAAGGTTCTTCGAACCTATCTTATCAGCAAATTCCTGGGGAAATGTCTCAGATGTCAGTGAAGAAAAAATAAAAGAACTGAAGGATCTTCTAAAACCCTCCGAACAAAGTGTACATTTCAAGCTCACCAAAAAGAGAGATAGCTCTTTGAAAACATTCGGATTCGACTAGGCATTTTTTTTCTCTGGAAAATCCTTCGTGCTTATCGAAAAAGAATCAATATTTCAGGCTTAGAATTTAACAAAGAATTTCGCTGAAACCCTTGAGGCTAGTCGATAAACCTGGCTCGTACCATCGGGATTGCCATTTTGGAAGGCAAGGAACAATGACTCAGCGTATCTGCGAGCAACCACACTCCATGGTTTTCTTTATAAATTCGAATATACACTTGCGATGCTTTCAAGGGCATTCAAGGTCAAAAGGGTTAGACAATCCCTCGAGATCCTGGCGGTCGATCGGTATTTGCAGGTCAAGAAATTTTTTTTTTTTTTTTTAAAATCTGTTTTTTGAAGCATAAAAGTCAAAAAAGAGAAAATGAGGAGAGAAAAAAGCATCCACATAAACAGCTGCGAGACATGTTTTACTTTTATTCTTTTGCCAGATTATACATTCAAGTATTGCTTGCGAATCATTTAACCATGTCAGTTAAACAAAGAATTATAAAAAAATGTATGTAATATAAATTAGATAAAATCTGTCTATTGCAAACAGAAAAGGAAATAGAAAATAAAAGTTTCATAAATAAGTCTTATGAGCACTATAGTACCCGCAGTATGTTGTTATGAAGTTATGGTAGCTTTGATATAATACGAGTTTTTAAGTTAACTGTTAAGTAGCTGTTTTATTTTAACTTTCTAATAACCGTTTGACGTAAATGTCAACGAATTTTGGAGATACGGTACGCAATTTAATCCCTTAAGACTTAGAAAGCCGGTCTAGTTAGCATAATACTTAGACCTTAAAAAATCTGAAAAGAATAGAGTCCAGAAGCAATAAATCATATGGTCTGGGGCGTCGATTAGAAAAATAAAAATTAAGATGCTCAAAATATTGACAGTGAAAACGATCCCTTCGAAAACGAAATCAGCCGACTGCAGCGATTAACGTCAACAGTTTTTTTAATACGAAAAAGGTGTTCATTTTTTCAGGAATATAAATATCACATAAATGTGAACTTACCTTCAGTTAGCTGACGGTGATCCAAATAGACAGTTTAGAATTATTCGAGGCAATTTATAACAGTAGATCCAAAATCATGAAAGAAAAAAATTTTATA
>NC_092208.1:73461644-73464007 GCF_043381705.1 Parasteatoda tepidariorum
ATATATATATATATATATGTATATATATATATATATATCTATATATATATCGTTTATGAAACTAATATGTAAGTATATAAATACAATTCATCTAACTACTCTAAAGTTTTGTATTATTACCTTTTCTATTTCCATTTTTGTTTTGGTAGAGTGAAACAATTCTACCTATTCCTTTGTATTCAAGTGAAGGTACAACTTTTCCCAATAGAAAAAATGTATATGATTAAGTAAAGTAGAAAGCCATCTAACCACATCCATATACGTTCCTGCAAATTATATGATAACAAGAACTCGCCCTGTAAAAGAAAAAGTAAAAAAAGAATAGCAAAAATGCTTAAAATATAATTATAACTAAGTTTTCAGCTCGTAGAAAATCAGTCTGTCTAGATTTTTCGATTCAACCAAAACATTTTAACTTCTATAAATATATTAAAATATTCCTGACCAGTCTTCTGTTAAGAAATAAATTATGTAAATTGGGGTGTGAACAAAAGTTTTGCGACATCAAATTCATACTTAACTCTCCCAGTGATATATTATAACAATTTGGAATTCATATCTCGAGAACCACATGTAGAAATAGAAATTAAACTTATTTTTTTCAAGCATAGAATACAATTCATAAAACATATAATTTTTCGTAAATAAAAGAAATACTTTTCAAGTATAAAAGAAATATATTGCATGCCAATTCGAAATTCAGAATCGATTCGAACACAGAAGACTAAAGCTCTTATTATTAATAATTGTGTTCTCGTTTTTATAAAAAAAAGAAGAGAAAAAAAGGCAGATATTCTAATATTACTAACTGGAAAGTGGCACCAAATGTATCAACATTTTTTAGCATCAAACAGACTTTAAGAATATTTCATTCATTTTCAAAGCTGCTTGAACAATTCTGGATTTTTCTTTTTCGAATCATGTTAATCCTGCCTGAAGAATACAGACCTGCAGCAAAGTACTGGATGATTGTAGACAGCGGTGGAATAATGGGTGCTCCCTGTTCTTATCCCTAAGTTTTATTGATATTTTTTATTCTATTTTTTTCTCACTTCAACTCATCGATTCTCTTATTACGTAGATATTTTTCATAATAGATTACTAAAATTAATTTAATTTCGTCCAGACAATAAATATTTTAAGGAAGAATTCATTGAATTTCGTCGTTTTACAATACTTTTCTAAAACAAATAGTAGTAAAGAGCTGCTCAATGAGCTAATGGCGACGGCCCGAAAAACATCCTTGAGGATAATCCCAGTTCGCGATTCGCAATTTTGATAATCAGCATAACGGACGGCTCCCCCGCTTTGGTAGCCCGAGAATCAGCTCACCATATCAAGCATTTTACGGTAGATCTATTTTTACGAGGACGATACCGTGCGCGTGGTCAGCAACCCGTTTACTGACCAGTGATTTGTGATTTTTGACTTAGGTGCTCTGCTGCAAATCATGTCTGTACGATAAGTCGACTGCTGAGCATTATTCTGTACAGATTTTGTCATAGAAAAAAAATGAAATAATTAGTTAAGAAAATTCAGTCTTATGCGGAAAATAGAAAAGGAATACAATTAAACTAACGATAATTTGAAATTAAGTTTATTCCGTTGAAACATTCCTTTAAATATCATTACGTGAAAAAATTATATTATTTCAAAAATGGGAGATAGATTAATAAAAGCAAAATTTAATTTTTTTCGTAACTGGTGAGAAAACAATACATAAACTGCTATTCGTTGAATTAATTATGTTAGCAAAATGATTTTATATAAAAATTTTATTTCACGCCTGACTATATTTAGGAAAATAAATTTTATGATTCAGAGAGGCGGAAAATAAATATCTGAAGCAATTAAACAGCAAAAATAGCACAACTTTCTCAAGTGGAAAGATTTTAGCAGACAGGTAGATACGAGATGGACAAGAGGTAAATGCGATGGACAGCTAAACCGTTGCACGCTCTACCAGCGTGGGTTCGAATCCCATTCAAGTCAGATGATATTTTTTTTTCCTTTTATTTTGATGCAGCTTATAAATTATTTGTTAAAATAATTTGTATTTAACATGGGCAGATTATATCGGAAATTAGAATATGACAAGGTGACCGAGTAGTCGGGTACATTGAGATCTACCCGAATGTATTAGATTCCCATCCACGTCGGAACATTTATTAGATGTAGTGTGCAAATTACTAGTTGAAATTCGTTCTTTTTCACTTGAGCAGATAATGTTGGGGGATGCATTGTGATGAGGTGGCCGAGTGGTTAAGGCGATGGACTGCTAATCCATTGGGCTCTGCCCGCGTGGGTTCGAATCCCATCCTCGTCGGAGGGAAATTTTTCCCCATTTATTTTGATGCAGCTTA
>NC_092208.1:73464507-73471974 GCF_043381705.1 Parasteatoda tepidariorum
CTCGTCGGAGGGTAATTTTTTCCCCATTTTTTTTGATGCAGCTTATAAATTATTAGTTAAATTAATTTGTATCTAACCTGTGTAGATTATATCGGAAATTACAATATAGCGTGGTGACCGAGTAATCTAAGCAATGAACTTCTGATACATTGAGATCTTCCCGAGTGGATTAGATTCCCATCCACGTCGGCACATTTATTTAGATGCAGTGTGCAAGTCACTAGTTGAAATTCGTTCTTTTTCACTTGAGCAGATAATGTTGGAGGTTAAAACGATGGACTGCTAATCCATTTTGCTCTGATCGCGTTTGTTAGAATCTCGTTTTCATTGGTTCATTATTTCTCTCCTTTAATTTGCAACGCTTAAATTATGATAGAAAAGTAATTTATTTAACTTCAGGATATTGGAGAAATCATTTAGACGATTTGACCGAGTGCTTAACGCAAGAACAGCAGGATTTTTGATTTACCTAAAACCGCCCATTTAGGGCCAATTTGACCCTCGTTTGAAATTCTTTTATTTCAAAGTAAATGATTTTTTTAAATAATGAATTTTGCTAAAAATATAATATGGAAAAAATTTTCCCGACCTTCCCTTATTTGTGGCATACGGGTAAATGTTTATCAAAATCAAAAAATCCAAAATACAGTAGGCACATAAAATACATACCAGACATGGCAAAAGCCCATGAGCATGGCGGGAGCAGAGAAGCAAAAATCATGTTAGATGATAAAACATTAAAACAGCAAAATATTAAAAGTGTCAGTTAAGAGAACAATTTAGAAGATAAACATGTAAAATTTACAAAAGAACAGCATAGTATAACATATTTAAACGGTACTCTTAAAACCAATTAAATAGATCAAAATTAATTACATTAAAATTGGAGCAAGTAGAAGTAGAAGAGTTGATAAAAGATGTAGTAAAAGTTACAAAACTATAAGATCAATAATATTGAGATACTCAAGCTGGAACGAGCAGGTTCCGAGACCATTAAAGACAGTCCCCCAATACATCCTCTAAAGTTTGTTTAATAATCTTTTTTATGATATTTCTGCAAGTCAGGTTAGCATAGCATTGGTGTTGACTAATATTATTAAAGTAATTGCCTCGGAGTGTCTGGAATTGTGAACTATTCATTAACAAGTGATCAATAGATTGATATTCACCACAGTAATTACATTCTGGAGTTTTGTTGAATAAATTATATTGGTGTTCTCCAAACACTCCGTGCCCTGTTAAAAATTGATTGAGATGGAAATTCGCTTGTAGTCTATTTAATTTCAGGTCTTTAAAAAATTTGAATGTCTGTCTCACTTTCTCGGAACTCTGCCATTCCAATTCCCAGCACTTCATATTATATAATTTAAATTATTTTAATTTAAGTTAATTTAAAAACATCATATGTAAGAATTTTTAGCAATTTATAAAAAAGTATTTTTCGTTTTTTTTTCTACGCTATGACAATATTAAATAATAATACGATTGTGGTGGAAATACGAAAAGAAACAAACGATATGATTATGAATAATATACATTAGCACACAAAATGTTTTAAAATGTCAAATGCCATCACTAGTATGGCATTGGCGTAGACGTGCACAGTATATCCGCAAGAGATGATATGACAACGAAACATCGATAAATTATTTTCTAGCATTTCTCATATCTAGTCGTAGCATTCGTTTTAGTTTTCGCTTTGCGTGTTAAAAAGTCTTTATCTAATATTTTAAGGACTGAATTTTATCAATTAGCAGGCCAAAGTACTAAATTGTAGTTCTTCAAAAATCACACTTATGAATTCGCAATGAGATATTAGGGCTGCAAAGGACTTAAGCATTGTGGAGAGCAATATCACAAACGTTGTTAGGAAATGCAAATTACTCGAAAGTTTCATCTGTTGTAGACTTATTTCCAAGCTAAGGTTACGTCACAATGCGTACTATTGTAGAATTTAGCAGTGCTTGGTTTCTACACCTTGCTATCGTTTGAAAAAATGTTCACACGAATACTATTCATAATTATGGTGCTTTTTTTTTCTTTTGCCCCTATATATTAAGTACCATGTCTTTTTCATTTCGCAGTGTGAAAAAAATGAATGTCAAGACCAAAAAATGACATTGAAATTAGGAGGACATTTTCTTTTGTTGAAACGTAATATCCCTGTAATGTTGGGTTTCTTACGAAAAAAAATTCATCTGCAAGTTTTACTAAAGACAATAATTCTGCTGCTTCTGGGGTTCATGAGAGGTTTTAAAATTAGAGCACTATACTATTCCCAGGTCGTTATTCATTTGCCCGTTTTTCAGCCTGCAGAAATAAAAATAGCCATTTTAAAAAATTTTGTTCGAAGTTAATATCAGTAGAAGTAAGAGCCAAATGGCTTTTAACGGCTTTAAATTTTCATTATTATTTACATGGCAACAACATTTCCCAACAATAATATCTTGTCCAGGGTCATTAGAAAATTAAATGCTTATAATCAGCATGTACAGTGAGCAAAAAAAAGGAAAGATATCCCCCCCCCTCTGAATAACTTTCGTTCTAATGATCGCATTTTCCAGCAATAAGTGTCAATCTTGATTGTTTAATTAGAGAAATTTGGACACAAAAACGCACTTTTTCTGAATAAACATTTTGTTTTACATATTTGGATTCCTGACCTTCGAAATACAAATTTTAAAAAAAAATTTGACAAAATTTTGAAAAAAATTTGAACAGAATTTAGGGGGCTAGGAAGTTTTATATATTTGGCTTCGTTCCTGAATGAGAAAAAGAATTAACACCATAGCAGGATTAAAAATTTAATCTAACCATACTATAGCCACGTAATCGATAAGAGAGAAATACTTCGTTTGCTAAGCTAAAAGAATAAAAAAGAATGAACTAAAAACTGAAGATATATTCTTCGTTTTTGTGTTAGCTCGGGTCAATAAGATTTTTTTAATGGCGGGCACTTGGGTCTATTTCCTATTGGCCTCAGAAATACCAGAATTGCTAATCTCTTATCGTTACCCAGTGGACAGTTTTGGCCATATCACGGCAGTGGAGTAGCGTCGTCCACGTCTTACAATCACAAACCTGTTTATAGGGCGTGTTACAATCATAAAATCACGAAGAAGAAAGGACATAGAACACAGACAGAGAGAGAGATAGAAAGTTACATCCATGCCTTCTCTGGGATTCGAACTCACAACCACTGACCCCGTAGTCCAGTTCAGTAATCACTAGAGCTGTGATCGACCTTTTTTTTTTTTTTTTGAAAAATATTTAATAGAAAAATATCTTCAATATCTTCATATAGGCTACCGATTTGTTTTTAGTTGATTATCGCCCAAAAAGCAAATATGGCTTTTGTTTTCATCTTCTTTAAAAATTTAAATTTGAATTGATTTATATATTATTTATAATTTTCCAAGATTTTAGTATTTGAGCACATGAACTGTTTATAAGGCATTATCTGTATTTAAGTTGTTTTTACCTTCTTTGAATAAAAAAGATTTCACACTAGAACCAAATTCGCATTATTTTAATTATATACAGGGTTGTAAGGCAAATCACGAAAAAGATCTCGTAAAAATTGTTAAATATCTGGAAGAAATTATAATGCACACATTATACTTATTTCGTTTATTTCTTTTTTTCGGTACTTCTTTCATTTATCTACGGTGATATTTCTTTTTTTATAATTGAAGAAATTATTGAATGTTACGTGACATTTTAAAAGATTGAAAAATGTATATTGAAGAATATTGTATGATTCATTTCTTAGAAAATCGCTTCATTCTACCAATTATGTGAGTTACGTGACTTTCTTTAGATAAAGATAATTTGCATATAGCATCCTGATGTTTTTATACATTCTAAAACGGATTTTCGTAAATTCACCATAAAACGTCGCCCAACATGTTCAACAGTTACGATAACCAAATATTGCTACAATAATTTCTTTGCTTTATTTCCTTTATTACAAAATTCTGCTAAATTTCTTACCACCGTTACATACATATATCTGATACGATAGTCTCCTTTTAAACATAATTCGTAAGGTCTTTAAAAAGCAGTAATAGTGGCAGCAAAACTAAATTTCAATTCCGGGTTAATTAAATCATTGTCAAGTTTTAACTGCGCACGAAATAAACATTAACATCCTCGTCTTTTTACTGCGAAATAAAGGAACAATTTCTATTTATTATTCCTTAAGAAAGTATATTAAAACTATTTGCTAAATATAATAATTACATATATAAAATAATTTGTTATCCAAAAATCTCTAAATACATCTTATTTTAGAATTAAGGAAATTCTGAAGTTAGATGTTAGAATATTTTAACAGAAAAATTTTTTGAGATAATGATTCTAAGAATAGCGCGGTTTTGGAATCTTTTTACAATTTTCTACTCTTAGTATTTGCTGTTTAACGAAATAAGGCATATCAAGCATTTTCCTGATATAGCAATAGTTTTTTTTGGAATTGTGCCAAAGTTAAGAAATAATACTAACAACTTTTTAGGCAAATGTTTTCAAAATTATCCTTTATAAAAGGGCAACTTTCTTAAACTCAGAGGGCGAAAATAAGTTTGAACGTCAAAACGTCCATAATTTTTTGTTGATTTAAAAAATGAAGTAAACTGCTGTATTTTTGTTGTGCACATATACGCATTTACTTTTCATTACTCAAATATATAAGAAACAATAAAAAAAAACAATTAATAATTTATCTTCCTTTTTCGAAAAAATAGTATGTTTAGTAAATAGTCAGCTCTTTTGCATCGAATAATTTTGATCAGCGGAATATTTTTAATTGCTTAACGAGATTTCATTCTCAGCTAGCTGGTAATAATTCTGAGCTTTCTTTTAATAAAAACTTGACTATATTTTATAAAGGAATTTTATCTTAAAAGAAAACCTAAATTAAAGTACTAAAACAATTGATTAGCATATTAATGGAAAAATAATATGCGTGGTAGCGTAAATAATAAGATTTTGAGAAATGTTAAAATTTCATTAAATAGTTGGTAAAATAATTCTGCGAAACACGCACGGACATGTAATTAAGAAATTTATTTTAAGATTAAGACAATAGATAAGGTGTCGAAAAATTTTGAGATGCTTAAAAATAATTACTAAAAACAGTTTATTCAAAAGTTTATTCGTATTAGTAATTATAAAATATATATTGAAGATATTGATAAATATACTATTCCAAATCTTTGTTTGTATATTATTGTATTTGAATCAATTATCGAAAGAACAAGCTAAAAAATAAAATTTAAAAAAAAACGCTGTATAATCACGTTCTATCAAAAACATACTTCTATGAAACTCGACATTCGTTGAATAAAAGGTTTTTTATTCAATAAAATGTTTTACTCAAATCTCTTTAGTAAATTGCGAATAAATTTTCAGACGACTAAAAAAGAAACATCGCATTTCATAGTTGAAAAAAAAATAATTAGCAATATGTTATTAGCGAAACAAATATGAAAGAAATTTTATGCTATACGCGGGTGAGTCAAGTTTTTCGTAAGTTATCAACATTTAAATATTAATCGTCCCATTTTAATATTTCTTCACTGTCACAAAATTATTTTTTTAAAAATAATAAATTTAAAATTTTTTTGGCATCTACTAAATTTTACGATTAGAAAATACGTAGATAATATGATATAAACAGCTTATACCTCATAATTCAAAGATTTTTTTATCTACAATTTAATTAGATAATAAAAAATAATAAATAATTATAAAAAATTATTTTTTACATGGAATTGTCTTTTGGAAAACGGTTTTTATGAGTGGGTGTAATATTTTATTTTGAATTGCTTCATTAGTTTTAAAAATATGACTTAAAACGCAAAACGTTGAATTGACATTAAGGGGTCCAAACTTTGTATCGCTCTCCTTACCAAACTACGGGGACCATATTTCCCAGATTTCGACGACTCCCTATATTCAAAAGGTTAAGAATCCAAATATGTAAAAAGAGGATATTCAGAGCGAGTACGTATTTATGTACGATTTCGTATTTTAATTAATAGTTAGTATTACATAATTAGCATATTTAACGTCATTCCCAGAAACCATTGAGATTGACACTTAGCACGTGAAAATCCGATCAGTAGAACAAAAGTTATTCAGGGTCGTAACTATTTTTGCTCACTGTTCATGGTTTCTTTTAGACGCGATAACTCAATAGAATTCAATTGAAATAAAGCTCGCTTAATTACTTAATTTAATAGAAGCGAAGTAGTTTACTAAACTTAGTTACTGCGGTAATGGGATCTAAGATACAATATAATTTGACGAAAACTGCTGACTTTTTTTGGGGGGGGGGATTTATAAAGGACAATGTTTACAGGAGGATCGTGACGAACATCGATGACCTAAAAAAAAGAATTACAACAGCAATAGCCTCTGTGGATGCCGACATGCTTGCCACTACCTGGCGTGAAATTGACTATCGACTTGATATTCTCAGTGAGACGAAGGGTGCACACGTGGAAGTTCATTGACAAGGGTGATGAAACTTTTTGAGTCTATTTAACCCTTTTAATTATTAATTTTAATCTATCTTTATTACTTTATGAGTTATCAAACATCAAAATGGGCCCGGGACTTTATAAACACTCTGTATATTAAATTTGTTTTAAGATTAATTGATGGTTAAATTACCTTTAATTTTCAAGATAATGCAATTTTGTTAAGGAATATATACTCCGAGGAATTAATCTTGCTTCGTAGTCATTATGGTATAATTTTAAATTTTTTTCGGATTTGGATATTAAAAAAGAGGAAAATGTCTGCTTTGTTGATTTATACGATAAAGGAAAAGATTTTAATTATAATGTAAACAAACTAATTGTTTACATTATAACCTGTATAAAACCGGCAAATCATATTTATTTTTTTAAATAAATAATAATTATCTAAATTCATTAAAATTGTTTTTTTAATCTGAACATTATTAATTTTATTTTATAACCATATTGAACAGCCGATCCAATTTAGGGTTTACGAATACTAACGGTCAACTTCGTAGCCTTGTAATTTTGAACTCAATCCAGAAGACAAGAGAACTCGTGGATCAAGTATTGGGAGAAATTTGCCTTAGAGGAGGATTTTTTAAAAATGGAACTCACCCGCATTTGTGTCACATGAGAGGAAAACCACGTAAACCTCCCACTGTTAGTCTCACGGCAAAGGGACTCTAACCCATGATCTCTATACCACTGATGATATTTTACGTGAGCACTTTTGTCGGGAGCAAGCCAGATCGTATCGACCAACCATGGTAGGGATTCGAACCCGGTTCTTTGTATACTACGCTCTATCCCCTGAAGGCCTGGTTTCTTAGGACAGGACGCCGTCAGCTGGAAATCAGCGCTAACCTCTGATTGGTCCATTTGTGAGTTTGATAGTATACGTCATCGAACGCTCATCTTGAACTACAATTGCCGTCCAACT
>NC_092208.1:73472250-73529181 GCF_043381705.1 Parasteatoda tepidariorum
TCTTAAAAAGAATTGTATCAAGCTCTACGCCAACTTTCCGCTGACGCCCAGATAAGGCGCTTGTCCTAAGAAACCAGACCTTCAGCCATTACGGCTCCAACCTTAATTATAAACTTTAAATTATCCAGCATAATTTTTTACTTTGCGCACTTCCATTTTCGAGAAAATTCGATGTAACTAACAAATCAAACGCTCTTCAGTACTGCAGTAAGAACGCAACATAAAAGCACCCGCTATTTTCGCTTCTAACTCTATTTGCGCTTTTGTTTTGATATTTTGTAATCTGTCATTCGTATTGAGAAAATATTTTAAATCATTCTTGAAAGATTCCGGTACGTGTAAGTTCATTTGAACTCACTACTCGATTTATAAATTTCGTTTTATGTTTTGTGCTGTAATATCTGTTTTTTGCTTGATTTGTTTTATTTCGTATATATTTTTTACTTAATGTGTTCGATTTCGTTTCAGTTTTTTTGAGTGCTATTCACAGTATTGCATTGATATATTTTACTTTGGCTGTATTGATACAATATTAGAAAGCACTCCTTTTTGCGGATATAATCGTGTAAGCTGATGATGATGTTATATATTTTCCTTATTTTGCTTTCGCTTTCCGGCTTTTTAGTATTCTTTTTTTCTTCTTTTTTTTTCATTAATCTTCATTCATCCGTCCTAAGTGTTCCTTCCGTATACTAAGTTTTGTATATGAAACAGCGTGGTTTTTTTAAAAAAAAAATCAATTAACATAGGAATATTATTGCAATCGGAACATCCGTTCTAAATATTTTTCTAAATATGTTTTAGTTGTTTTGTGATAAAATCAAAAGAACAAAGACAATCCGTTTTAAATAATAAAACAACATGAATTTCATTTAGAATACAAACTCGTATGATAGATTTATGATTGTCCAAGCACGCTAAGAAATGTTTCACCGGTGAAAAGTCAGTTTTTCTTTTCTTTCTCATAGCAACAGTATTTCCATTTTTCTGTCCTGTCATGTATTCCATTAAGCAAATAGATGGTTGGTCATGGAGAATTTTGTATCTCTTTTTTTTTCTTCTTGAGAGCAGGTGGATATTTTTGCAGGAAGGGGAAAGAAAGCATTTTTGTAAAGTCTTGTTTTTCTTATCCTTTGCTACAATGGGCTTCACACTCCGAATACCTATAGCTGAATTTCGATTTGATGTATTTGCTTAAAAAAATATCACAAGAGACCAAACGCAGTTGAAGAATCTTTTCGACATTTTAAATGGATTTCTGATCTTTATAGCCCCAACTTTCTTGCTGTGATTTATTTTTATTTTATTTTTATCAACAGAACCTACTCTGTAAAAGATTTTGGGACGCATTGAGCCATAATGTTGTTCAACCTTGCTGCAACTTCAATGCGTCATCAATACGCTACAGGTCAAATTTGGCGTCCTGGAGGAATATTTTCGCTAAATTGAACCATAGCATCGTGTAAAATGGACTTTTATAAACCTTATTATACGATAGAGGAGAATTAGTTTTAAAGACAATCTAAAATTAACTTAGAATTCTATTGCTATTGTAGCGAATTTAAGTCAAAGTATGGTTCAGGATTAAATAAGTTTCTTAAAGGAAATCTTCATAGCAAAAGATATTTTTTTTATCATACATAATAATCAGAACCTATTTTTTTTAGAGATTTCGGACTGCATTGAACCATGATGTCGTTCAAACTTTCCGCAACTTCAATGCGTCAACAATACGTTACAGGTCAAATTTGGCGTTCTGGGAGAATATTTAGCGCCATAAACGAACCATACACTACTGTGTAAAACAAACTTTCTTACGTTACATGGTAAAGGGAATTAATTTGAAAGAAAACCTAGTTCTACATTGCATCAATTGTTGCTTTAGCAATATTGAGTGAAAATATAGTATAGGATTAAAGGGAATCTTCCGAACAGAAAATTATTTTAACCAACAAAACCTGCGCTTTTAGAGATTATGTAATGCATTGAACTATAATGTCATTCAAACTTACAGCAACTTTAATGCGTCAACAATACGCTTCAGGACAAATGTGACGTCCTGGAAGAATATTTTTCGCTAAATTAAACCATATTATAGTTTAAAATAAACTGTCCTAAACTTTCTACAAGGTAGAGGGGATTAATTTAAAAGAAAATCTAGTTTAACTAAGAGTCTTAGTGCTGTCGTAGCAAATTTGAGTCAAAATGTGATTCAGGATTAAATTTAAAGTTTGTTAAAGGGAATATTCACAACAAAAGATAATTTTTAATAACGGAATCGATTCTTTTAGAGATTTCGGATTGCATTGAACCATAATGTCGTTCAAACTTGCTGCAACTTTAATACGTCGTCAATACGCTGCTGTCATATTTGGTGCTCTTGAAGAATATTTTTCGCCAAATTGACCCATATTATCGTCTAAAATAAACTTTCTTAAACTTATTTTAGACCAACTTATTGAACGGTAGGGGGGATTAATTTAAGATTTTTTAATTCAATAGCCAAATTTAGAATTATATTGCTGTATAGTAAATTTCTGTCAAAATATAGTGCAAGATTTAAATCAAATTTTCCTTAGGGAAATCTTCCATATAAAACATTATTCTCATGGTGATTACTGTTCATGATTTATTCCAATATATTTACTCCTAATTGATTCCCGGTTGAATATCTTATAAATTAAGTTCTATTTGATTTCATTGACTAAAATTTTAGTCCAAAAATTTAGTTTTATTATTGGATACAAAAAGAAATTTCCGACACTTAATTTTTAATTTGAAAATTAGATAATATTTTTATTAATGCAATGCGATAAACAAAAACTTCAAAAATATTAAAAATTCCGAATTTTTTTAAGTTCATTAATTGCACATATCCAAAAAAGGATAAATAAATAAATATTTCACTTATGTATATTGTTGCATTATTTTTGATTCATTACTACAGTCCATGCTTATATTTTTCACAATTACTGTGAATTATTCCAATTCATGCTTTTGCAATATTCTTTCAAAATATCTTCCATTTCTTAAATAAGTTACTTCCTCTAATTATAATGTTAATCATTAAATTGTTCATAAGCTCAATTTATTTGCAGAAAGTCAAGTAAATTACAAGTTTTTCATTATCCCTACAAGCATTAATTGCTTCATTATCACTTCCTAAAATAATTTTTTAGTTTCAATTTACAAACAGCAAAATATACTTATATGTTACCATGTAATTCAAGACTGAAAATCATCAACAAGTCTTAAACCTAATGATCTAAATTAACTACAGTCCCTAAGTTTGTCGCCAAATCTAATAAATTAAACCATTTATCCTATAATATAGAAAAAACGATGTTCTTATTTGCAATTCTATTGTAGAAATATTTCCAATTTAAATTATACATATTTAACTAAAAAAATAAGACGATAAAAGAAAATGCAAAGTTGTATGCAATTTCATCAGAACTTAAGACAAAAATAATTATGTTTCAGTTTTTATTACCTTTTGTTCTAATGATTGTACACTAAATCAGATCTTATGAGAAAAAAACTTAATAATAACTTTTTTTAAGTTGAAAATAATTAAATACGCAGAAACTAAAGGAAATTATGGTTACTTTTAAGCCGACATTTATCGTCTCAATCCTTTCGTAAAGAGAGTGAAAAAAAAGAAAAGAAATCGTCAGTCTAGTATTTTACAGTCGTCATATGCAATTGAGAAAGAAAAGAAGTGAATCTACATTCATTAAACGCAGACGATTCTTTTTCAACCATTTTTCTTCCAATCTTCAGTCAATTGGATGGCAACAATAAAAAAAAGACACGTGATCTAATAAGGTCCACTGCTAAGCGTGTCTGTGGTATGGATGTGTCTCGGTGTGTATGCACGTTATATTTTTTTCAGTGACGTCCAATCTAATTATCTTAACAAGGTCTTTTGTTTCATCTAATTCGGAGGGAGCGTTAATGAAATTATTCTTTTAGCCTACTTTTTCACTTTCGATCTCCCTAAACAAACTTCTTTGAATGACGATGTTGCAGCTGTCAAGAAAAGCTTCGACTTTAATTTCTTATATCGAAATTGGGTGAGTTTTTTTACGATTCAATATCGATGCAGTTTCTTTCGTTTTATGAGTTTCTTAAATTAAGAAGTAAGTCAATAAGTTTTTTAATGTGTGCCGGAGGCAATTTAAAAATAAATGACATTTTAATTAGTTCCTTCATCACTTTTTTTTCCCAAATATTTTCAGTTTAATAGGATTTTTTTTCTTTTTACCTTATAATTTGATTTTCTAATAAGCAGGTATATTTCAATTACTCAATATATATTTATTATGTTATGTTAATAAAGAAAAAATAAATTGTAAGGATATATTAAAGAAAACTGTAACAAACTATTTCGGTAATAAAGGAAAATGTTATAATATGAAATTAGATTAGTCTATTTTTTATATTGTTATTACTCATGGTATTAAATTGATGTACTTTTTTATATTATTATAAGGGTTATAACATGAACTTAAAGTTAATTATTTCTTACATTATTGTTAAGCTCATAATCTGAATTTTTTTTCTGAATAACGATGCTTACATTTTTCTATAGATAAAATTCACTTCTAGTATTTTATATTAAAACTTTAAAAAAAAATTCTTTAAAAAATGGTATAGACGTTTTTTTTAAAATTTATCTTTTCCGTTGTAAGAATGCCGCAACTATTGTGAATATGATGCTTTATGGTGCATGATGACATAGAGATTAAGCAATTGAACTGTCATTGTAAAGTTTAAAAGTTTTATCCCTGTTGTAACTCGTAGCTTCGGATAGATGGGTACCAGTTTGACTTGAAAATTAAGGTGCCCGGTGCCGAATTCTGACCACGTTGCAGCCATCATGTCGTTGGGGGACAAAATTATGGAGTTTTAAGTTGCATGACCCCTTCTATCATCCAAGGGGCTGTTGCCGGCTTCGACTGTTGCTGTGGCGAGAAAATTCAAATGTTGTTCAAATTTCTAGATTAGCCAATAGAAACTTCCCAGTAAGCAGTTAATCTAGATCACTTGAGTGGAATAAATCAATCTATTGTCGTTCGTACCATTCCTATTGGGCGATTCCTATCTCATTAGAAACGTATTCTTATTGATCATTATGGTAATGACTGATCATTGTTGATATTCTAGTGAACAGGTAAGTAAAACTACGTCCTCTTAAACATCTCTATGTGTAATGTTGAAGATAACTTGAGAGTTCCTGGCGTATACAGGGAGTACCTTAAATACGCCGTACTGTATTTTTAGAATCCTTGTGAAAATGAAAAAAAATGCACATTTAGGGTTGCAAATTAATATTTAATTCAATAAAAAAGTAACACTATCAAAATTTGACCAATTACAGTAGAGAATGGTAAGCGTAATAAACATCAAAACAGGTTTAATTTTAAATTAAAACTTGTAGGTATTTCTATATTTCTAATAATCATCTTTCAACTTCTTTATATTTCTTTTCGTTACTCCCGCATCCTGAATCAAGATTTGTCAAATTATAGAAACGTTTTTGTTTTACCACTGTGAAATGTTAATCCATGATGTTTGTACTTTTTAGTTTTCATTTTTGATAAGGATTTTTGAGAAATAAAAACTGAAAAAATTTTACTTATTAAAAGTGTTACATATTTCCACGTATTAAGGGCGATCTTTATAGAACTCCTTGTATAGATGTAGCAATGGCTTTAAAGACATTATTTTAACAGGTCTTGAACGTACTGAGATTAGATGTTGTAAGTTGGGTAATGACTCAAGTTAAGTTATGTTTTCTATAAATCAATTTGCTGTATGTGAATGACAATTTGTAAACATCATATTAATGACAATTTGTAAGCATCGTAAAAAATCATTATAAAAAAAATGCGTAGCTAAAATATGTTTTTTTAAAAGCTTCACTCTAAATGCTATTCAAATTTATCTTGCAATGAAGATAAATAATTAAAAATATTTCTAAATAATTTAATTCGAACTTTTATGGATAAATCAGTGCCCTTTTTGATATTTTATTTTTATTTACATTTAAGTATGAAACAACTAATTATGAAAAATATAATTCTATAAAGCCTTACCTTAAAGTTGTTGGCACAGTTTTTTATTAGCCAGAAAACTACTTGATAGGGTTGCTCAGTTCTGCTGTTAACCACCTTGGGGTGGTGAACAGCATTGCGTGCGTCTAGGACCCATTGTGGTATGCCAACGGTAGCTTAGCTATTGCTGGGACTTCATCAGCCAGACAGGTTATTGGTAAGGAACCAGAGAATTACTAATATTAAGGCACCAGACGAAGAGTAATTCTCTGGTTCTCCTGGTAGGGGGTTGAGCGTGAAGCTAGCTACATCATCCAGGAAAACAATTCTAGTTCAGAACTCTCAAGGAGCTATATAAGGACAGAATATATATAGACGATTTGGAAATAAAGATGAAGTAGAGATTTTAATGCAGAGCTGGTAGGGATTATATTAGGAAGTAGTGTGTGGAATACCAGGGTCTTCATATTAACTTCGACGATCAAAGTGCAAGGCTAACAGACTTTGATTTCGTATATGTGAAACTATATTTCTACATAGAAAAGTGCACAAGTTCACATGGAGATAAGCCGATGGCTAAATATGAAATTAAATAGATCACATTTTGATAAATAGAAGTCACATAAGTAATTGATGCATGATGTTATAGAGGTGAAATTATCGACTCTGCCCATTATTTGGTGACGTCTAAAGTGAGGGCAAAAATCAGCAGGTTACTTGCAAAAGAAAAAAACGATACTAAAGGAATAAAAAAATTAGATTACGATGAATTAGAGAAACCTGAAATCGTGAAAAAGTATACGAAACATTTCACAAATAGCAATTATTTTCAAACTAAAGAACATAAATAGAAGGATGTAGCAAATAAACCTCTCCCAGAGTTCATAAAAAAAGAAGAAAAAAAAGAGAATGACTGGGTATGACTCAGAATATAAGGAGATGGTTAATAGAAGAAAAAAATCAAGTCAACAAGATTGTGATTGACAAGCATTATACTAGAAATTTAGAAGTTAAATACACAGATTTATGAAGTGAAGAGAAGAGAATGCCTGAAAAGAAAAAAGGAATCTATATGAGGCAAGACTCAGTGAAACTGAAAATTTAAAAACTGAGAGAGAAACTTGTAAATTGGTTTATGTTATTAGAAAAGATTTTAATTTTAGAATAATGAATCTCTAAAAAAATGGTAAATTATAACATATAATAAAATAGGGACTAAGGAAAGATGAAGATATCATTTTAAGGTAATTCGTATTTGGCAAAGATGTCTCTGTTGCGGAAAACTTTACAGATGATGTATCTATTACCAACATACGAGTACGAGTAATGTTAATGTATCTACGTTATGTAGACTAGAATATACTCTTAAAAAACTGAACATGAGAGTCCCTAACCCAGATGACTTTAAGACTGTGCACTGGAGTTGAACTACGAGCTTCTAAAGATTACTTGTAATATGCGCAACCAGGAACGAATGCCTATTGAATTTCAAGAGGGATATATTTTCACCATTCACAAGAAAAACAAGCTGGACTGTCGCAACTATTTCACTTCTTAATGTGGCTTCTAAAATATTTTCCAATATATTATATCGTAAATTTCTTCCTTATGTTATAAAAATTACAGGGAAAATGCCAATGCGTGGTTTTCAAGAGAGAAAAAAATATACAGTTGATCCGATTCATTCTTTTACACGAATTCCTGATAAAACAAGGATATATGGAATCGATTCTTACCTTCTTTCTGTAGATCAGTTGTAGATACTGTAAATTAACTTATTATTAGAAGGAATAAGCTATTTCATTCAATGCTTGAACTTAAAATCCCGTCAAAACATATGAATTTTGTCAGAATAACGTTACGAAGTGTTAACTGTTTAGTGAAACTCATCTCAGAGGCTTTCTATCCAGGAAGAGGTCTTCGACAGAAATATTCTTTATCATCCATTTTATTTAACATAGCCATTGAAAAAGCTATAAAAGATTCAGAGATTAACACTTAAGGTACATTTTTCCAGAGATCTGGATAATTACTGGAGTGTGCAGACGATATTGATATAGTAATGACGAACAAAATAGACTAGAGTGAAAATATTTATCGCCCTTGAGAATATTGCCAAGAATTTAGGCTTAGCAGAAAGCTAGGAAAAGACGAAAATTATGGTAGTGAAGACGAAAGAACATGGTGGTGTACTCCTCAATATTGGAAATTGTACTTTTAAAAGGGCGACATAGTTTAAGTAACTGGGTAAACTTATTAGCAATAACAATGATATTGAAATTGAAATAAGGAGCAGACTTTCGATGGCAAATTGGTGTTATTTTGGTCTGAGAACCCAATTTAAGTTTAAATCCGTCTCTATGAGTACATAAATAAATTTACACTAAACCCTGATTATACCAATTGATTGCGAGAGCTGAGTAATCAATAAATTTGAGGAAAATAGATTGTTCAATTAAGAAATTTTGCGGTAAAGTTTTGGAGTCGTTAAAGAAAATAACATTTGAAAAAGTTTATATAATACATAATATACATAATATAAGCAACTTAAAATCATAAGAGTTGTTATGTCTTACGGGATCATACACATTTTCTGACGCGAAAATCTAGATCCATCAAAAAAATTGATAATCCCAAAGATCGAGTTTATAAGCAGAAGTTTCAGGTCTAAGAGATGGCTAGAGAGCGTAGAGATGGATATGAGAGTGAACATGAGGAGAAACTTTGCAGTAAATAGTACAGCCTAAAGGAAATAGACTGAGAAAACCTTGGCCGGTACTGGGCTGTAGTGTTAATAAAAAAGAAGAATAGTAACGTAATTTACAAAAGAGAATAATCTTTCTATGTTTATTACCAGCATAAAAGTAAAAAAAAAATTAAAATTGTTTTTCATCTGTAAAGTATTTGTTCATTTTTAATTCAAGAGTAATTCAGGCAATATTTATTTATCATCTCTAATATTATTTTTCAATGTATTTTTATTTGGTTGTTATTCAAGATTAAAGGTTTGAAATTAAATATCTGTTTATTTATATTATTCTTAAGTAATTTATATTACCTATATTACCTAACCCAATTTTACAAAGCAACATTTTATGTTAAACAAATTTAGTTACGATTTTCCAATTATCGAGAGACATTTCATATTTACTTTGATAATAAATGTTATGCGAAACTGTATTTAGTTATCAATACAATTTAGTTATAAATACAGCGAAATAATTATTTAAAATTGTAAATTTATGTTAAGAACTAACTTTTCACATTGCTAAGTAATCGCTTAAGCGTAAAATATTTAACACGTTTGTTTTTAATAATCAATGATTAAATACGAGTATAAAAACTAATTTGTGGATAAAGTTGCTATGGTAACTAGACATAATTATTAGGTTAAACATTTAGTCAGTAGAATCTGGAACCGATTCTGGTAAATGTTAAAAAATGTATAGGTTTTTTTAAATTGAGCAATTTTTTTCAAATTGTGGTGTAACTATCTATTATTTGTCAATAAACCAAATAATTATTGCGCAATAAACCAGAACGTTGGTAAGTGAAGTGAACAGAGAATACGAATATTATCTTTATAGTGCAATGCTATATAAATATATCTCATTTAACTTCGGATTTTAACCAATGATTGTTCAGACATGGTTTTAAATAGATAAATATGGAAGCTTTGAAATCACTTAGGGATATGCCACGAACCTTCGGCTATCCTCACTTTAACCGCTGATATAAAGATTTACCTTTCATTCTTTCTCCATCTGAACATACGTAATAAATAAGATTTTTAAGCAGTGAAATTTGAAATTATATATATATATAAATGGGCAGGTCGCTTCCACACAGAAAAAGGCACTTTGGGTTTTGAAAGGGCACTCACTTAACATCGTAAAAATTTATCAAGATGTTTATTTTTAAATTATCCTCTTATACTATTTTATGTGTGTATTTAAAAAAGTAATTCTCACTCGTTATCAAAATAAGAGAAAAATTTGTAGTCTATAAAAAATAATTAAAGGCATGTTAAAAGACAATCACTGTGTAATTTTCTTTCTTCAAAAAAGTAAACTGAAAAGGAAATGATTATTGATAATCAACTTTAACGTTTAAAATTAAGAGGGAAAAAGCATTTAAATATGTCTTTTTTTTAAAAAAAAAAAAGTACTTAAAAATAATTTTAAAATTTAAGATCACTAAAATTCATTAATATACCCCTGAAAAAAGAAAAACTTGCAAAAATTTGACCAGTTGAAAACAATTCTGACAAAGTAAATATTTGTAATAGTTGTCAGAATTAAACCAATAAACGCAGGTAATTTTGTTAGTGTATAGTTATTTTAATTAAACAATGAATTATTTTTTAATTAGATTATGAATAAAGAGGCTGTGCTTTTAAAAGGTGTAGGCTTGTTTTTACAATAAAGGCAAATATTGTGCATCAGGGCGGGCCAATGCTTAGGGAGAACATTAATAAATTTCGTTTAATAATATTTTCCATTGCTTGCATGGTAGCGACGTTCTAACACATTGATACAAATTAAATGATTGGATTATTAACTTAAGTGCATATTTTTTAGTTCGGCTCATCATAAGTTACATTATTGTATTTTATGTTAAAATCATTGCTTTAATAACTATTCCCCGTGTTAAATATTCGAATAATAGCAGCGTTATTCTTTTCATTATGTAAATTATGCTGCTGTTTTTGGAAGTTATTCGTGGATGAGGTTATTTGTGTCAAGCGTTCTTCTAGGTCTTGCCAACTAATATTCATCATTACTGAGTGTGAAAGTTATTTCAACATGATAAATTAAGTTGGGTGGAGTTTACTTTGGTGCCAATGGCAAATAACCAAGATTAAAAATTTGGGGTTTAAAAAGTCTTAATTAAATTTTTGTCTTATGATGGAATCTAATTTTTAAAAAAAAAGAGTTTTATTTTTTAAATTGAAATATAATTTTAACCGAATGATTTTGTCGAATACTTGGAATTTGAACATGCCAAATGAAAAAAAGAAGAAAAACCAAAATATTTGTTTTTATTGTCACCATTTATATAATTTATTATTAAGTTATGATACAATATAATTTGTTAATAAGTTATGATACAATATAAGAGACGACATTGTTTTACCTGGATTTAAATCCACATTTATGAATAAGTGATAGAGAGTAACATATTAAAAAAGTAACTTTAAAAAATTCCGGAAAGAGATATTTTATTTTTTTATAACCGGTGTTAAAAGCCCTGCCCGATTCTGAGTTAAAGATTATCGCTGATCAACTCCATGGCCTTGTAAATTTGACCCCCATTCAGAAGGCAAGGAAATTTCTGGCAAGCATTGGAACAAACTATTCTTCGTGGAGAATTTTTTGATGGAATTATCCCGCATTTACGTTTCATGGAGAGGAAAACCATGAAAATGTCATATGGTTAGCACGACTATAAGGGGATTCCAACCCATGATCCGTCTACAACTAAGGATTTTTTTGTCAACACTGTGGTGGGTGCATGCTGGGTGCGGAATCGCATCGACCAGCCAGCGCTGGAATTGAACCTGGGGCACCTCCATGTGAAGCAAACGCTCTATCACCTGAGCCACCGTGGTTTAACTCTGTATTCTTGAAATTTTAAACCCAACTCAAAAGACAAGAGAATTTCTGAATCAAGCATTGGGATATTCTATCCTTCGAAAAGGAGTTTTTGATGCCATTAACAAGCATTTGCTTTACACGGAAAGAAAAACTACGAAAACCTCCCTGGTAAGTTCGATGCCAAGGGAATTCTATGATCCATCTACCACTACGGATATTTTACGTCATCCCTGTGGCCGATGTTAACCGGAATGTGCATTCGTATCGATGATTTGTCATCACTGGGATTCGAACCTAAGAGGAAGGATTCCTGAACATCTTGGAAAAGGGATATATATATATATATATANATATATATATATCAGTTTAAAAAGCTCTAATTTGATATCTTGCAAGATCATTAAATGATTTGTTAATAATAAATAAATGAACATTTAAAAACTGAGAAAAACAGACTCAGGAAATTCTTAGAAACATTATTTTTAAATCCCCTCAAATTGTAAGTGTTCTTTCGTTAAGATGTTTTTCATTGTGAAAGATTGTCACAATCTTATAGCAACTAGCTTCAGAGAATTACCCTAGTTGAACCAGAATTGACCTTTTGGAAAGCGTAAATGGAGGGAGAAAATGTGCAACTGCGTAATAAGGGATGGTCATTAGTTTTCTAAAATAACTTTGTTCAATTCGAGCATCATTAACTCTGAGTATCCTTGCAGCTTCATTTTCCAAAATAACATGTTGTTTAACTAAGGATATAAGAGGTAAGATTATGATAGTCAACATTTGAAATGGAAGTCTTAAGTCAGCCAAAAATTGCACATTTAGTAAGGTATAAAATAAACAGCGTATATATTTTTTTCATTACTTCTAATGGCACAAGTTAAATTTAACATTTTATATATAAGTAAATATATTACATTCAATATACAGATATATATTTTTTAACTTATTTATTTAGTGAAAAATCGTAATGAAATTTGTTGATTTTGTTTTTTTAAGAAGTTTTATCATTGAAAAATCAGCGTTGACTAAGTTGTATTTGTAAAATGTTTAATATAAATGATATCTGAAAATTCAAGCAAAAGAAGTTTCTAAGCGACATTTAAGTAAATTTAAAAACATCAGATTTAGTTTATTTAGAAAGAAAGAAGATGTTTACGATACTCGTTTTCTTATTAAAAAGCGTATAATTTATTGACCTGCCAGAAAAAACTAAGTTTTGAACATACAGCTGATTACTTCATATTTCATGCTAAAGCATTTTACTCTTATCAAAATGTTAACTTCCATAAAGTTTTTGAAATATCTATCAACTAGCAGGAGACAACTATTTGTAGTACCATATTACGTTTATTCCTTATATTTCATGAGGCAGCAGGACATATCAGCCATTTATGCACACAGTAAAAAATACTCTTTATCAAATTATGGTAAAATGTACCAGTAATCAGGGTGCCATTACTTTTTACCGTAGAATCCGTCTTAACAGTAAAATTTTTACAAAAAAACTGATGTACCTAAATTTTTACTATAATATTCACTGTAAAGTCACTAAAGTTTAAATGAATATTATTGTAAAAATTACAGTATAAAAATTTTCAATAAAAATAAATTTTACGATCAATTGGATTTTACAGATGCTGCACTATTACTACTTTTCACTGTAATTTGATCTGGAATTTTTTACAATCAACTAATAGTCTTTACAATCAAGCAATTAACCAAACGAAAATTCAAGAAACTGAAACTTAACTTCCCGTTTTTTTTTCAGACTGTGCCATAGTGCAAATGGAATCTAAGTTTTCATTTGCACTAAGTTTCATGTAAACTGTAAAGTTTCAAATGCTGAAAAATATTTTTAAAAAAATATAAAAATTTAAATAAGTTATGGGAGGATTACTTAGGATTGCGCAGTGGGGGAAGTTATCCTACAATGACTTGTTTGCAGTTTGATATTTTGAAATACATATTTTCAGCATTTTTTACTTAACATAGTTTTAACTTAACATAGTTTATTCTAACTCAATAGTTTGCAATGCTTACCTGAACTTACTTTTCTCTAAAATTTTAATTTTAAAATATCAATTACGATGATACAGTATTTACCATGAAAAGTTTTTCCCGCGATATGACGTCCTCTCAAGTAATGCCCTTACGTATACAAACACAAGTTACTAATGATTATTTCAGTTAGAAGAAGAGCAGGGTGTCTTGGGATATTCATCCTCTTTTAGATGCACCTGGATAATTTTCTTTTTAAATTTTTTTCCGCACATGCTCTGTATGAAGCAACTACTTAAAGCAATAATTTTGTTATCAGTTTGAAATTGATTCAAACGCTTTGTTTAATTTTTTTTAAATATTTAAGCTATAGTAAAAGTGGCACTATACCTAGTATATATTTCGGACATTTATCAAAGGTCTAATCATACTAGGTCTGGTTAAGGGCCATTGCCCGGTATATCCTACACTGATGTTTTTTTAAGGGCAAGTGCAATTGCCTGGTATATCCTACACTGATTTTTTTTAAGGTCAAGTGCAATTGCCCTGTATACATTTGCTCGGTATACCTTACACTGAAGTTTTCTTAAGGTCAAGCGCCACTGCCCGGTATACCCTGCACTGATGTCTTTTTTAAGGTTAAGTGCCACTGCCCGGTATACGTTCGCCCGGTATACCCTACACTGATGTTTTTTTAAGGTCAGGTGCCACTGCCCGGTATAGCCTACACTGATGTTTTTTTAAGGTCAAGTGCCATTGCGCGGTATATAATTGCCCGATACTCCGAACACTGATGTTTGTTCTAATCTATCGTCAGTAAGTATTAAAATATCGAATAAATGTAATTATATCCACGAATAAATTAATATCAAATCGGATGTAATAATTATTTCGGACATTCACCAAAGCGACTAATTTGATTGTCAACATTCACCGGTGAAAGTCAACAACCACCGATTTTGGTCATTCACAGTAACATGCACATCATTTACATAATAACCTCATCAGGACGATTATTTCATACTTTGCCTAAATAACATCCGGCATTTCAAAAAATAAAAATAATTGGTTTTGTTGTCGATGATCTCGTAAGGCGATAAAAAATTTCGAATCAAATTACGGTATTAAGTACTGGCTCTTTAAGTGCATCATTTGCAAAGTTTCTTATCGTGAAATATTATACCGTAATTTTTTAAGCAAAACTTTTTTAATTGGAGTGATTTAGTAATTTTACGGTAATTATTACTGTAAAAAGTACGGTATATCAGATTGTTTTGGAACATGTTTCCTTGAAAAGGACTTCCCAGTTAAAAGTACCGGCAGCATGTAAACTCTCTTTACACACATAGTATCCCCAAGAAATTTTGAGCACGCTGATTGGCTTTCTCGGCAACGCCATCTGTGACGTATGGCTATTTCATTCTGCCATGCTTGTTATTTTCAGCATAGAGTNAACATAATTTTAAAATTTTTTATATACATTTTAAAATCTCATGTAATAAATTCAAACTTAACTGAGTGGTTCTGCAATCATACTTAATAAATTTAAGTAAGAGTTTTTAATTTCTAAGTGAATAAGGGTATTCACAATGCTACTCAATTTGAATATTAATCAATTCTTATATATATTTTGCATAAAAGCTAACATAAAATTCATAACATTAATGTTAAAAAATATTAGCATAAAATTTAAAGCAAATTAGATTTAAATAAATGTGTTATTATTAAAATACAATTAATAACGCTGTTTAATTTTTTGAACAAAACTTTAACATTTGTCATAAAATTAGTATGAGAAATATACTGGAACTGATTTATGATTAATTTACATTTTGGAAGCAAACTACGGAGAAACGTTATTGAGGAGGAGCTACAAAAAGACTTAACAGAAGGCAATGCCGAGAAAGCCAATCAGTGATCTCAAAATCTCTTGGGGATACTATGTGTGTAAAGAGAGTTTACATGCGTACCGGCACATTGAGTGCCTTTATACCGTAATTTGATCCTGAATTTTTTTACAGTGTATACGACTCAATAATAAGAATAAATAAAGAGTATATTAAATTAGATGCAATCTAAGTGTTTCCAATTTTGTTGAATGAGAAGTGAGAACATGGCTTAAGTCATTACTCAAAACTATCCTTTCTTGCCTAGAGTCGTTTAAAAGCAAAACAACTTCGATCGATTTTTCTGAATTCCTTTTTTCGGTTTTATAGAGATAGTTCTTTTTTTTTAGCGAACATGCAAAACAGATGTTCCATTATCTGTATTTTTTTTTCTTCTTGCGCTTGTTTGATTTATTCTTTCATACATCTAAGTTGTTGAGTGGAAGCTGCTTTACTACTCAACTTTCTGCGGATTTTGTAACATTTTATTCTAGTGGTAGCTATGTTTATGTTTCAATGTATTATTTTTTATTCATTTAAACGTATTTCCCACACCACTACAGACAAATGATATAAAAGTTCGTATGCAACGCCACTTTGTTCTTGCTCTTTCGTGGTAAGGCTTTTAAAATGGTGGAAGAATTGCCAAGTATTCTGGTTTGTAAGTGTCTGGCAATCTGTAAAATATTTTGCAAAGAACGTAGTATTTTGCAGGCCTGACTGCATAAGCTGAAAATAAATTTTTTATTGTGTAATTTTGTGTCTTAGTAAGTTTTGCTTGTTTGAAAGAAATAAACATCGCCTTAAAAAATAAATTAAAATAGAATTTTTTTTTTCTAAAAAGTGTTCTTATTTAATTTTAGACTCAAATAAAACAAAAAAATATAAATAAAAAATATTATACCGTGTCTGTGTCAAGTAATCAGCTGTATTATATGTTCTATAAATTTTAAAAGTATAACCTCATTCGCTATCTTAAAATTTTTATAAAAATGCATAACTCATTTTGAGGTGGCATAAAAAATCAGATGACGTATGGAAATAAAGCATAAAAAGAACGTAAAATAAATCAATAAATAAAAAAGTAACCAGCATTTAATCACTTTGTCTTTTTTGTTTATTTATAAAATGCGTCCTACATTTGATCTTGCTGAAGCGATTTTAAAGAAAATTTCAAGTTTTTAATTTTTTTAATTTTTTTTTAGCATCACAAACTAAGTTAACAATCTAAGATAAAACTGACACTCATGTAATTATTCGCTTGGCTAAGTTTTGCTGAATAAACGTTTTATTGAAAATCCGGTACCATAATAGTTTCAAGCATGCCGGCACAATTTATAGAAAAATTCTCGAGAAATAGATTAATGTCAACCTTCCGCAGGTCTAGTATCGACTTCAGAAAAGATAAATTGACATTTAAAAACCTCTAATCGAGGAACTCTGATGCTCTTCGTTTAGAAACTGATTTCATTTTGATGATTGATGAAGTTGAGTAATTCAATATCCTTGAATTTTATATTAGCATAATCAATTTTGAATGACTTTAGGTTGTAATATACTGACTAATAATGTTTATGAGTAACAAAATAATGTATTGGATTTTAGATATTTATGTTATTATGTTTTGGATATCATATATTTTGATTGTTTTTTTGTTGTTTTTTTTTGCAATAATATTTGATAATGTATTATTATTGTAAGTGATGTAGGATTCAAAATAAATATTTAGTAATGGTAAAAATTTTCGATTTGACGTACATAAATCGATATGAACACAATACTGCGATTTTAAGACTTTGAAATGGTTGCGAATTTCATAAATTACAATTAGAAAAAAGTATGGTCATTGCTACCATAATATGGTAAAACTTACTGTGGGCTGGCTGTACGGGAGCACCAAAAAGCTCTTTGATCTTTACCGAAGCGCTTTGGTAATGGTTTTGGTAAAATTAAAATATATGTATTTTTATAATATGTGACAAACTACGGTAATTTTATCATGATACCTTTGACCATGTCATAATACATTATCCATCTGTTGTATTTACATTTACGTTTTAGTTTTGTATTTTTTTAACAAATGCTTGGTAATGAAAAGTATAATAATTAACTATGTAAAGTAATATAACTATAGTAATATAAATATAACTATAAGTAAATTAATATAGCTATAATAATATAAAAAATATAACTATAATAAAGTAAATATTGAATTGGTTTATAACAACATACATTTTCAAGCCGACCGGTCTGTGTAGGGAGCAGGGAACTGTCAGAAAGGTTTTGGTTTCGAATCCCGGGCAAGGCATGGATGTTCTTTCCTTCTCTGTACTATCTGTCCTTACTGTGTGGGAGCGACGTTGGCCCACCTAATATAGTGCCGCTGTAAGAGAGGTCAACAAATCGCCCTGTAGATGCCTGAATTGAAGGATGTTAACACAGGCGCGCTTTAGAGAAAAAAACATTTTCAAGCTTGTTGCACACATTTAGGCTTATAAAACTTTTTTTTAAGAAAAAGTACAGATAGTGCATAACAGAGAAAGACAGCACAAAGATTTATCCAGGATAATGGAGGGATCCGAACCCGCTACCTTCACGCTTCGCACAGCGTTTGGTGGATGATACCACTCGGCTAAAGAGCACCTTAAATATTGGAAAAATAAAAATATTTGCCATTGGTTCATTAAAAGAAACCGTCACCTTTATTGAGGCAGTTAGTTTTTAGGAACGAGCTAATAGCTAATTTTATTTTTTAATACAGTATAACCTTAATATAAATCAGTAAAATGTTAAAAATTATCATAAGCCTGACTCATGAATATAGAATAAAAATCAACACATCCATAGAAACTAGGTTAAAACATTTCATGATGAACAGTACCCATCTAGATGGAATAAATGAAAATCTATTTTTACGTTTAAGTACTACTGAGATGTTTTCAAGAAATTAGATATAGAGAAATTTTATTATATTACGCAAAAGTTTAGCAAAAATATTATCCTTGGTATAGTTTTATGTTTTGGTCACATGCAAAATTTGTACACAGAGAAGAAATTCTGGTAAAATTTCCGTATTGTATAACGTTAGCAGTTCTGGTAGAAAAAAACAACATAATTTAAGGTGTAAAAACCAATGTAAACGGTATTTAAACCATTCACTTATTAATTTTTCAGTTAATATGGTAATGGTTTGCTGGAAATTCTGGTTTTCAAAATTATAGTTCTTCATTTAGTAAAAACTAAAAAGTAAATTTAACCAATAATGGTTTTTATGCGCTTAAGTATCCTAATTAAATAACTGGATTTTACCACAGATTATAAAACCGTATTTCATTGTTGCTTGAGCTTTTGGGTGTTTCCATAGAACCAGAAACATGAAAATTTTTTCCATATTCCGGTAGATATGACCTTTTTTTCTGAGTAGGAACTTTGACTGAGCCATTGAAGGTAGCCAGTAATCAGTAATCAACCACTATTAATATGTCAAAAAATAACGATGATTTTATGCAGTTTTAAATATTACTAGCAACCAATGACAACGAAAACACTAACATCTTATAGATATACATAATTTGTTTATATAGTAAAATTAGCAGTAAAAATATAAAATTAATAATTTCCTGTACTGGAAATTTGAATATGAATTAACTTGAGATTAGGCTGGAAATTTTTCAACATCATTAAGTATACTAAACAGTCAATATTTAACGGCTGTTGTCAGTAATAAAGGTGGTTTATTGAAGAAGCCGGCGTTATACTAGTAATCATCCCTATACGCGTGTTAAGCCGCATCTAAAAAAAAAATAATAATAATAGTTTCTACATTTTTACTATTGTACCGGTTACGTAATCAAGTCTGACTTCTGAAAAACAATTGGCACGAAAAGAGACTTATTGGCTGAAAATTTAATCTACATTGCGAATCGCTTTTATTTGTGAAATATTGAACATATTCCAGAGAAATGGCGTGAAACCGTTTTTTAGCTTTTGCCGTTGCTTATATTAAACTCAATTTATTCTACTTGGTAAACTGAATAAAATCATAACCACACCCAAATTTAGAACTTTTTCTACTGCGTAACCTTCAATTAAAACTACTTTGCTATTATTAAAAGGGTGTTAGCAGTCTCACATCTATTATTACGAAACAGAATAAATTTGCCATAGAAATAAAAAATTAAATGTCTCGCCGGTGAAATATGCACTTTTGCTTTGATTGGATATTGCACCGCGTGACTGAGATTTCAAAATTATATTTTAAGTACTAAAAAAAATCCAAAAAATTAATTTTATTTAAAAATTTATAAAATAGTGGAAATAAAAAATTTTAAATTCTGTTCTTCTTCCTAGCTTTGTTTGGTACGGATTTCAAGAAACATTAGGAACAAATCTATAAAATTAAATTCCGAAAACGTAATTTTATTTAAAAATTTATAAAATAGTGGAAATAAAAAATTTTAAATTCTGTTCTTCCTAGCATTGTTTGGTACGGGTTTCAAGAAACATTATGCACAAATCTATAAAATTAAAATTTAAGAGTGTGAGAGCCTGTGTATGTCTCTTATAACTCCAGAACAGTTGCTCATCTTCAATTAGATCGTTCGGAAGAGAGATTTAAAAAATTTGAATTTTCTGATTGGTTTAGCATTAGCTATTGTTTTAAATTAAACTATTGACTATTCTGCTTTTTTCTCTCCATACATTTTTAAGATAATATCAGCGCTGTAAGCTTTATCTATTTTTTTTAAAGAGTTTATTGCACGTTTTTTGAGGATGATCTGATCTTCTCTGTTTTAAATCAAATCAGATCCTATTGTTCGTACCATTTTCAACAAAAATGATGGGCGGAATTTTATAAACATTCTTGAACAGCCGATCTAATTTTGGATTTATGAATGTTCAATTTTAAACCCAATCCGGAAAACAAGGAATCTCTTGGATCAAGTATCGAGAAAAATTTGCCTTCGTGGACGACTTTTTTAAAGGAACTCACCAGCATTTGCGTTGCATGGAAGGAAAATCCACGAAAACCTCCGAGAAAACGAGAGAACTCTAGCCCATGATCCATTTACCGCTGAGGATATTTTAAGGCAGTACTGTGGTCTTCGCTCGCCGGGTGCGGAATTCGTTGTTTGTTTATTATCCATGTTACTCGTTTTCGGCACTCCTACTGTATAGTAATGACATTTCTAATAAAAAAAAAAGAACATAATTCTGGTAATAAGACCAAAATATATGACATTTAACCTATTCTTTTAGTAATTTTTATGTTCATATGGTAACGGTTTCCCTGAAATTCTGGTTTTCAGAATTATATATTTTAATACTACACATTTAATAAAAAATATAATATTTAGGAAATTTAACTGAATAAATGTTTTTTAATCATCCTTGAGGTATGATGATAAAATTGCCAAATTTTACCCATATTATGCAACCATGTTTTATTGTTAATTTTACCAAAATCTATACCAAAGCAATTCGTTGCACAGATTATGATATAGTTAAAATATAATTTCTCTTATTAATGGACATTTTTTTCCAAAGTAAAAATAATACATATATTTAGTTAAAATATCCACTAATATATTAGCTTGCAATAGTTATTTATTTTCTTTGTGAAGAGTTTAAAAAAAATATGTATATATAACTTGTGAAATCTCAAATAATTATCAAAACGTATGCAGAAAAATATTTACATTATCATTATTTACGCATAATTAATATTTAAATCTTATTGATTTCATTTAAATTTAAAATGAACTTAAACTAAAAACTTCTTAAATTTACTTCTTTTAAAAGTGTATTAAGGATTTATAAAAAGTATTATTTGTTTGTTATTGAATTAACTTAACTTTAATTAATTTCGTAATAATGTAAAAAGCTTTTAAATCTGGAAATATGAATTAAGTAAGGGAATCTTTCTTCATATTTAGAATTCATAATTATTTCTTCATTAAGAATTCTCAAATAGAAAGTTTTGGGATTATTTTAATTTCCTCTTTATTCTATAAACCATACTACATTTGCATTTATATTTAAAGCATATATTTTTTCAACAAGATCAAAAGTGTGATTTAAAAAAAACTCAAATTGAAGAAAGGTAGAATTTAAATAGATGCAGTTTCTGTATGCATAAATATTAATGTTTGCATGGGATCTTACAACTGGAAAATTTTAATTACATTAAAATATTCTTAAAAATTATTCTTAAAAAACATTTTTCGTTGTTCAAATGTAATAAAATAAATAAATGCAAAAGTAGATTATTGCATGCTTTTTAGCAATGAGCAGTCTTTTATTAAACCATGGACTTAACGTGGTATTTCAAAATATAAGTGAATGGTGTAATTATATAATTTACTGATTTATTTAGCACCGATGCCTTGACAGATTAAATAAAAATGAAGTATTAAGAATTAATTTTCATTAAACTTTAAAAATAAATTCTAATGGTTTTATAAAACGTTCCATGGTGCTGCAACTAAAACTTTGTCCTTTAGCGATAAACCTCACGTCTATCAAAAAAGGAGTAAACAAAGAGATCGTCAATGTAAAAAATAAGTATGAATTTTAGTGAATAACTTCCATAGATTGACGCATTTGATGTTATCGATCCATTTGTTATACTTTGGGAAATATAGCTTGGAATTAGAAACGTGGAATTTAAAAACGAGAATAGAAGAATCGAATTCTTAGACTTTGAAATAAGGACGTAGGAAAAAAATTATACTGTGAAATTATAAAATGGGAGAATCGTTGTGCAGAAGTTAAATATTAAAACACGGAGTTAAAAAATTACAGTATAGGAGCCGAAATGTCGGTACAAATTTAGGTATAAAAATTGGGACGTGGAACTTTGGGATGGATATGAGAGAAGGTCGAAAAAAGAATAAGGGTGACGATTTGCAGAGATTGAAGGGAGTGACAAGACCAAAATATTTTTCTCGCAGAACCATACATGTGAAAAAAATCCCAATATATCTTAAACTGTATACTTTTTTAACTTCTTTTTTTTTAAAAAAAAAGGTTATAGAAACGGAAACTTGTATTTAAAATGCATACTGTTAAAGTTTGAATCAAAACAAGGATAGAGGGAAGAATTTATCAAAAGAGTGAGCACTAAACTATGGGCTTGGGTAATTCCATTTTAAATTCCCGATTACGTATTGTATCTATTCTATAGATGCATCAGTGCAGCGTGTTCTGTATTTTTGCTTTTCTGAGAACTTTCAGATCATAGTTATAAGGAAATGTGCTCAACTGCTTATTCTGTCTGCGTTTTTACAATAAAATAAATGAATAATTCAGTTTTTGAGGAAAATATATGTATAACAGTATATAAAATGACGGCTTATTGAAAACAATGTCATCAATTCGCTTATTTTGTTAATATATTAATCAGATTTAAAATATATATGTATAAGTGTATAGCCATTACACTTACACAAAACGCCTATGTGCAAATAAAACCTAATTTGTTAAACAGATACTGTTAAATTTTAAAATATATCAAAGAAAGTGGATAAGTTAGCGAGGTAGATAAGTATCCTTCATAGATAATGTAATATTAAATTAGTAAATACGTTTCATATCAACTCGATGGTTTGCTTATTTTTACTCGAAGGGCAAGGAGGACTCATTTACAGGAATCGAAGGGCAGGGGGGAGAGTCGAACCACCCTTTTAAAAGCGATCAGGGTAAACACAGGTTACTAGGTGACTTAACCCTTTGACACAGAATTCAACGTATATTTTCCTACTTTTTTCATTATTTTGTATTAATGTAGGTCAAAATAATTAGAAAATATTGTATTTAGCATTTTAATAATTTATGATTTTGAAATATAGCAGAAAAGACCTGTGTCTTAAGATTTTATATTTTATCACAAATATAATTCAGATAAGCTAACAAATTTATTTTAGTAACTATTAGACTGTTTTTTATAATAAAAAATAGGATCATATATTTCTGCTTAGACTGTCAGGAAAAAAATGTATGAAGGGGACATCGTCTAATCTAGGTCAAAGAGTCAACATTACCCAGTGCTGTGTTACTATTTATCATTTGCGTATAATAAATATGTGCATATAAGTAAAAATATTATCTTTTTCTTCCAGGGCGAGTAAAGTGAAAATTGATGGTAAAGCAAAAGACAACAACAAACCTGGACCAGGTACTAGTTCTTCCACTTCTATGCTGCAAGCACTAGTCGGAAATGAGGTAAAGTTTTATCCCCATTACATGCTTTAGAAAATGTTTTTATTTATACTATGTTGCAAGTTAAGAAAAAACCATTATCCCTATGGAGAGGGCCTGTTTTCATCGAAGTGCACTCCAAATCCCAACGCGAACGTATATCAATATCTCCAACTTTGAAATCATGTTGTATAGCGTCCTTTTTGCTTTCTTTCTTAATAATAAATAACTGTTATTAACAACAATAATCAATTGACAAGTAATAAGAATTAATAAAAATGCTATCTAAAAATCGTAACAAATGTATGCATTTTGTTAGCATTTAAAAAAATTAATGAAAGAATAATAAATATTGTTCCTTGCAGACGATTTTCCTCTACAGTGAAACAAAAGTAAAAATTCTTTATTTCACATTTGATTTGTTAAGAGCATGTCAGCATAAGAAGCGCCATTTTTAGTGGTCCAATGAAATCCAATGCTCTTGCAACGTCATATCTTCTTTCGTCATAGTTTCAACGTCATACTTTCTTTCCAAGAACGTATGTCCTTCTTATTTATCGCAATATGTCTCCAAGTGTAGGATTCTAGTAAGGCTACGAAACTATTACCTTTTTTTAAAAATAATTCTATGATATATAATATCGTAAAATATAGCGTGAATTAAATTTCTGTCTAACGTGTACAACTTTTAAAAAGCTTTTATATTGTTTTGAAAGTACGTTTGTATAATTTGATCACGAAATAAAACGTAACTAAATGCAGTAGCCGATGATTATTTGAATCCTATAGCAATGGTATTTTCTTAACTTGCAACGGAATATAGTTTATTTGCAATGGACAAACATATCATCCAAGTAGCTAATTGTTGATAGAATTTAGTTGAAGATAGATAAAAGAGAGAAAGAAAAATCAAATACGTCATTCATCTTGATAATCCATCTGAAAAGTTTCTTCGGAAAGGAATTTTCTTCGTTTTATTCTGAATAAATTTCAATTGCTTAAATACTGATAGTTTTAACGTTATATCAGTTTACTGAATTCTAAATTATTAAAATTCATGGGATTCACCCCTTTTTTGAGAATCATATTCACCATTTTATTTTGGGTAAACATTCTCATTTGAAATGATTTGTCTCCGTTTGTTCCGAGTATCCTGGAAATATTAAACACTACATGAGTTTATTTAAGGGTTTCAATTTAAAAAAATCAGTCTACTACATTTTTCGAAACAAATACATTCATTTGCTTTGTTAATAAATTTAAGAAAATAAATGATTTATTTTCTTCACTTTATTCTGAGAAACTTTAAGTTGTTAAAATCTTCTCTTAAAAAAAAATTAAGGGTTTTGAGGTAGAAATGAAAGATTTTTATATGATGGTTTTAATGTTTAAATAAGGTATATTTGCTGAGGTTGAAATTAGACGTAGTTTTACCTCATATCTACCTGAGGTGTTTTATTTGTATACCAATAAGAAGTTGTTAATTTTATACCTTAAGTTAATACTTTAACACTTTAAGGTATAATTTTTCAACCTAAAGTTGATAAATAATAACTAACATCGGTGAAAAAATAAAACATCTCAGGTAAAAATAGGCTTATGGCGTGCACACACTACAACCTTGTAAAACACTTTAGGTAGATAATTAACAACTTCTATAAATATAAAACTAAACACTTTAGGTTGGTAAATACATATCTTAGGGTATAAATAAGGTAAATACCTAAAGTCAATAATTGAAACCTTCTGATGAGGTCGCAGTGCACACCCATAGCAAACTTGTCAAACATCTTAAGTAGATAATTCTGAGTAACTTTATATAACTTTCTGTTTATGTTATTCTGAGTAACTTAAAATTGTTATAAACTAATGCCTATAACACTATAAAAATTATAGAATTTTTTAAATTAGTGAAATTAAAAAGATTTAACACATTTTTGCCAGGAGAAAATCATCTGTGTATTTTTACGTGGAATGAACATTATTTATTGCTATGATTTGTCACCATTTTGTTCTAAATATCTCTGAAACATAAAAGCTGAATGGGGTGATTAAAAACTTTCGGTTTTAAAAATGTGAGTCAGTACTATCTAGACTAGACAAAAAGGAATGCACCATTTTATTTACTTTGTTCGATCATTCTGGGAAATCAAATGATTTATCTACTACGTTTTATTCCGAGTAACCTTAAAATGCACTACAAGGTACGCCCAGAAGCAATTTAAACGTTATCTTTCCAGACGTCATACGAGAGAAAGAGGTCATCTAAATGGAATCTTTTTCACAAATCCCTGCCAACGAGAAAAGGCAGAGCATTTCCTACAATAGCTCTTTAGCTATCGAAATCATCTCCTTTTCGCCCTTTTCCACCAAAGCACTTTTCGCCATTTCCCAATACCCATCTAATGACAGCAACTTCCCGCTCTCACGTGTTCGCGAATATTGCTGCAATTGGAATTTTTCCTAGTTCTCTTTTGCAGCATTTTTCAAGACGATTCAAAGGGACTGTTCGTTTTCGGAATGTATTCTTCCACCAGAGAGTTTGGCGTGAATGGAAATGTGGGTGCTGATAAAATGGAAGTGAAATTTCTGGAATTGTCGCCGAGAGTATAAGGGAAGTCAATGTGAAGAAATTCGACGTGAATGTGAAGTGGGATATAATGATATTTTGTTTTGACTTTTTTTTAAAAAAAAAATGCCTTTAAAGTCACTGAACTCTATGACCAGAATTCGGAAAAAAGTTTATGGATGCAAGGTTTTAGTTTCGTGGAGCAGTAGTTCTTTTAATGTGATTTTGAAACTTAAAAATATGGTGGGAACTTCATGGGAAATCACAACTACCACAAAAGTTCTTAACACTTTGATGTATATGTTACCTTAAGATTATAAAAATTAAATCTAAATATAAAAAATATCAAACAAATAGGTGATTTTAAAGAAAAAACAAGAAAATTCACACATTTAATATTACAAGTTAAACAAGTTTCAACAAGTCCTTTGAACTGTTGACAATTTCAAGTTGTAGTTACCAATTTTTTGTTTTAAGCAGATCATGCTATTTTAAATTTTACTAATATCTATGAGATTTTAGTAGTTTCTGGAACAGTGAGTCTACTAGGAAACCAACTGGAATTAATATGCCTTCTGAAGTGGATCTTCAGGCTTCTCTGAAATTAAAAATAAAATCATTAAATAATGTTATTATTCTTGAAAAGTTTAACATTTTGATTGTTGAACATAAAACACGAGCTAAAACAAGAGAATGCATGCATGCTGAAATTGTAACGGTGAATTTTATTATAGTATATCCTCACGATGTTACCTTATATTGTTATTTGCTTTTTTAATTTTAAAATCGCCTGGTCTGGACCGTTTATAAACTCTCAGAATGTGCAGACCTGCGAAAGCCCTTCTGTCTTTTTTCACAGATGAGAAAGATAAAGAAGCTATTATATAAAAGCCTCACAAAGTTTGACCTATCAAGGTGGGGCGAAGAGACAACTGGTAAGCCAATAGGAATTTCTGTAGTGAATCGGTGTTTACTGTTACATTTCAGGAAAGAAACATATATATCATGACCAATTCTTACATTATCAGACTAATAAAAGATTCCAAAATTCAGGATTGTTAGTTTGTCACAGACATCTATAACATAAAATGTTCTGTATCGTACAACTTTGCATTTTACTTAAAAAAAGCTCTTAAGACCCGCGACTGCAATCAATTCTACATACTCAAGAAATACATCAGCTTTTAAAGAATTTTCACGCTAGATAGTGATAATGGTGATATTTTTTCACTATAGTAAACTACGATTAATTTCATTTGCCAGACCATTTTCTGAAGAAAACCAAAAAAATATTTGTTATGAAGAACACCAATAAAATATCTTCCTTTATTATACTTAAGAAGCTGATATAGTTCAGCAAATGAAAGAGATACGGGCAAATACGGGCAGTTGAATCCATCTAGTTTTCATCCAATAAGAAAATCAGATAGTGGAACTATGTTTCCTGCTCAATTTTTTAAAAAAAGGCATTCCCGTTATTGCAGTTATTTCGATCACAGCATGTTTCAGCACCAAAATCTGTTACTTCGTCTCAATAACATGTTTATAACATAATTTTGTATGATAACAGCTCGAACCTGTTACGTCTAAGCCGTTGTCATGAGCCGTGTCTGGTATCCGTTCCAGATATGAATACAAATAACTAATCAGCTGCTAAAGACTTTTCAAGCAATATAGTTTTAAGACTAATTCGTGTAATCACGTATGAATTCAAAGAACATATAAGCTGTCTAAAGTTTTTCAGACAATATAGTTTTAAGACTAATTCGTGTAATCATGTATGAATTCAAAGAACACATCAGCTGCTTAAGACATTTCAAGCAATATAGTTTCAAGACTAATTCGTGTAATCATGTATAAATTCAAAGACCACATCAGCTGCTTAAGACATTTCAAGCACTATAGTTTCAAGACTAATTCGTGTAATCATGTATGAATTCAAAGAACACATCAGCTGCTTAAGACATTTCAAGCAATATAGTTTTAAGACTAATTCGTGTAATCATATACGAATTCAAAGAACACATCAGCTGCTTAAGACATTTCAAGCAATATAGTTTTAAGACTAATTAGTGTAATCATATACGAATTCAAAGAACACATAAGTTGCTTAAGACATTTCAAGCAATATAGTTTTAAGACTTGTAATCATATACGAATTCAAAGAATACATAAGCTGCTTAAGACATTTCAAGCAATATAGTTTTAAGACTAATTCGTGTAATCATGTATGAATTCAAAGAACACATCAGCTGCTTAAGACACTTCAGGTAATATAGTTTTAAGACTAATTCGTGTAATCATGTATGAATTCAAAGAACACATCAGCTGCTCAAGACTTTTCAGACAATATAGTAATCTTCATGTTTCAATTTGATTTTTATCACATTCAAGTCTATTTTGTTTTGAGGAGCTTGAAAATATACGCACCATTCTTTTTATTAAAAAATCTAATTTATCGTTCCGATAACTTACTAAAATTATTTTTCTAGTTCTATATTTCCAAAGATAATATTCTCTTCTCAAAACTGCTAACGATTCTGTGCTCATATTACGCTGCTTATTTTACGACACGCTCTACATAAGTAAATCTGTCAGAGACGAATGTTTCCGATTTTCTAGAACAATAACTGAAGAAATAACGGTGATGATCGAAAGCTTCTGAAAATTCTCATGATAGCCTCGAAAGTGAGAGGACAGTATTGTTTGGTGAGCCAATTTTCTCTTCTTTTTTTTGGCGACGTTCCAACTTATCTCCAAAGCTAGTAAAATGCAACAATCACTGAAAATTGTGGTTTTTCTTTCATTTGCTAAATGAAAGTCGTATTTCTGCTTGAAATGATGAGAAAACTTTTTGCAAAGAAATAAAGATTAGGCATTCATAAAAACGAAACAGCTCATCTTTCACTAAATGAAGTATTCATAAGAAAAAATTACAATTTTAATGAGCACAAACTGAAAAAGGAAAGCATTCAACTTTTTCTGCTACGAAAAGTTTTTTTCTGCGAAATAACGACTGAGTAAATGTAATTATTTTCAATAATATGATTTTTAATTATTTTATTGATTCCTAATCTATGTTTAAGACTTTGTTCAACAAAAGTAGAAGTAGTTCATGGATTTTGTCTTTTATTTAAAAAAAATAAAAGAGTCAATAGAAAATATAATTTAAAAAATGTATATTTGATTTGCACAATAAATCAACTAAACATACCGCTTTCAAACTTCAATATTCCTTGATTATTGATGTGAATATTTAATTGAACTGTGTATAGTGTCATATTTTACATAACGTTTCATAAATACTTATATATGAGTAGAATAATTAATGAATGTTCATATGTTCCTATATTCCTTGGTTACTGATGCGACCATTTAATTAAACTGTGTATAGGGTCATATTTTACATAATGTTACATAAATACCTATATATGAGTAAGGTAATGAATGAATGTTCATATGTTTATATATAAATATGAATCCTATTTATGAAAATAATGAATGTTCTTACCTATTAATATTTTAGTAATTTATTTTTAAAGTGAATTTTTACTGCACATTTTCAGCATGTACCCTATAAAAATACTAAAAAATATGAAGTTTTCATGCCATACGTAAAAATACAAATGAAAATTACATTTATTGTATAATAGCTAATTCTCTCATATTCCTAGTGAAGTTTTTGGAAAATATCGAGGCCCTAACTAATATGAAATTGACTATATTTTTTTTTCTCTAAAATTTACGATCGTTAAATATAGTAACATAATGAAGGTAATGAAAGTTCTTACTTTTATTTTGAGGCGGTAGTTGTGTTCAGGTTTGTCATTTAAAATTTAATTTAAAAAAAAATACTTTCATTGAAAAATATAATTTTTCGACAATCTTATCTGTTGGAGCTGTGGTTGTTCAGGGGATAGAGCGTTCGTCTGAGTGCGCCCGGATTTAAATTCCAGAGATGGCTGGTCAATACCAATCACTCAGCTCGAACCGACCACAGGACTGACGTAAAATATCCTCAGTGGTAGGCGGATCAGGGGTTACCACCATCAGAGAGGGTTTGTGGTTTTCTTCACCATGGAACGCAAATGCGGGTTAATTCCATCAAAAAGTCTACCACGAAGGCCAATTTATTCCAATATTTGATTCGGGAGTTCCTTTGTCTTCTGGATTGGGTTCAAAAGTACAAGGCCATGAAGTTGAACATTGGTAGTCGTAAACTAAAAATTGGGTCGGCTGTTTAGCGATGGTTATAAAATAAAATAAAATAATATTTTAGCAAAAATGCTTAATTTTCTCTGTAGTTTCTGCGTAATAAATTTAATTGCTTTTAAATAAAAGGCTAGCTAAAAGGCTTAAATAAAGGAAATTTAGAGAAATAAACCTAATGAAATTTTAAATTCTGCTAATAAAATATCTTTTTCCAACGAAAACCGCCATATTTAAAGATTTGGCAAAATAAATTATTGTTCTAGAATTTCAGTCGACCGAACATGCTCTTGAACCTAAAGTTAGATTGTTTTCAAAATGTCGTTTAATATGTTTGTTCTTCTTTCACGGTTTTAATTTGAAGTGTGTTATAAAATATTTCTCTCCAAACAATGAAATTAAAAATATTTTTACATTATATTTGAATAAAGATTCTTGAATTATAAATGACGCTTCAAAATTTCTTTAAAACACATTTATAATCTAATTTACTTGAGGGTTGAAAGAAGGCAAATAATAGTTAGAAATCCTTGAAATTAAATTGAGTTAAAAACTTAAATATTTATCTTATTTTGTATTTATTATTTGTATAGAAATATGATGAGATGATAGCGAATTGTTCTATTCTGTTGATTATTTATTTGAATGGAGCAAATTTACGAAATATAAATTTTTTGAATAAACATTAAACATTTCATAATTCTTCGCTTATGTAAATATACCTCTCGGGCTAGTTTAATTCGTGCATCACGTCACTCCTTTTTAAAAATATTCTATTAAACTTATATGTAATTTATCTATTCATAAATTCAATAAAATGATCTTAACTCTACTTTTTAAAGAGAATTAAAAACAATCTTTTCAAATATTATGCGAGTTAAGAAGATTTAGGGGGGGGGAAGCATCTCACAAATATTGAAAGGAGAGAATTCATCTAGTTTATTGAGTTTTATGCACTTCAAGGAAATTTAAAGCAAAAAAATTAGCTCACCAAGAAGGAGTCGTCAAGATGAAACGAAATTTTACATACGTAATGACTACTTTGATATAAGTTAATGATTAGAAAATCAAAGAAAACGGTATAATCTTTGATTTTCTAATCATTTACTTACACCGAAGAGCCATTACATTGTGATCACCCTGCTAATAACATGTAGGGCCACCTTTAGCCCTCAAAACTGCTAGCACCCGCCGTGGCATTGATACCACAAGGTGCTGATAGGCAGTGTGAGGTATCTGGTACAAAGCGCTCACCAACTCCCTCACATTGCGAGGGGGTAGCGTGGCAGCACGAATTTGATTTTCCAAGTAGGACCACAAATGCTCTATTGTATTAAGGTCATGCGAATTTGGGGGCCAAGACATGACTTGAAAGTCACTGGAATGCTCCTTGAACCAAACCATGACGATTTGACCGTTATGACATGGTGCATTATCCTGTTGGTAAACACCATCCCCCGCAGGAAAAATTGTTGCCATGAATGGGTGAACCTGGTCTACAACTATATTCAAGTAGCTTACAGACGTCAGGAATTGTTCTATAAGGTTTATGGGTCCTAATGTGTCCCATGAAAACATTGTTCCTGGGCGAGAAACCATGAAAACCTGGGCGAGCCCATTGTTATAGATGGAGGAGGGTCATAATGTAATGGCTTTACGGTGTATATCAAAGTAGTCATTACGTATGTAAAATTTCGTTTCATTTTGACGACTCCTTCTTGGTGCGCTAATTTTTTTGTCCATGAGTGTATATATATATATATATATATATATGCGTGTGTGTTAGAAATTTTAAAATAATGATTATGTGAAATCCAAGTTTGATCAAAAACATTGAACTTCAGTTGTCTAAACGCTGAAAAACATTTATCTGAAATAATGCTTTATGGAGCTTTTGTAAAAATACTATTTTTTAAGGAAAGAATAATTAACAAAGCCATGTACCAAGTTAAAACACCGTTTTAGTTAAGAAGTGAAAAGCATTTTTATGTGTCAGAAAAAAACATGCATTAAAACTCGTAAAAATTCAGCTTCCCTCAAAAAATCCTGAAGAAAATCCGAAAGAATACATATATACATAAAAAAACAAAACAGATTTAATATAAATTGGTTTCAAGAAAAGGCCTGGTTTCCAAATAAACAACTTTGACACTTTGAGCCTACTAAGTAAACAACTTTGTCAGATTTTGTTTAAATAAAAGATTAATATAATGCATATGTTTTTTTTTTATATATCTTTTTCAATGGATTTTAAATTAAATAAAAAAAATTTAGATTTTATTAACTTTCCTTAAAAACACAAAAACTGAAATATATCGATAAAAAACTATTAGGTAAATATGATATTCTGCATGTTTTTAATGAAAACCAATCAATAACATACTTAAGTTGGAACGAGATTAATTTAGCGTTACCTTAAAATAAATTAATACTTAAATAAAATAAAATTGGACTATTTTAATAAGTCAGCATTAGCTCCAAAAAGATCAGCTAAGCAAAAAAAAAATTAATGGAAATAAATAACCAAATTTTATTGTGATGGACATATACAATTTTAGTTTTATCATTTCATTCTCCTAGAAATTTTTCAAACGCTAAATTCATTTACGGATATTTTTATCAAAATAATAAAATAAAGGAAAATGAAAAAAACTAAGTACCACTTATGTTATTTCCTGTTAAAAATTGACACTCAATAGATCTACATATTTCCTACACATAAATGATCGAAGCCATTTTCTTTTTATTTAAATTGTATAAGTCGACAATGGGTTAGGGTGTTTGAAAACATTTTTATATCACTAAAGAGATATTTGACAGATATCTACCATTCATCAACCAATTTACAGAGACTTAATAAAGTGAAATAAATGAATACTGCCAAGGTCAATATGCATATTCCAAAAAAGGAAACACGAAACAGCTTCTTAAACGTAAATGCAGTTCTAACCAGTTTTCGCAGTAATGCGAGTTTTTACTAGTGGCATTGTTTCTGGACGAAGTAAAATCTTAAAAGTTTTGGCAGCCATTTTTTATTTTCAAGTTATGAAAAGTTATACATTGACATTATTAAATTGGCTTAAAGATTTTTTCTTAGTAATCATATTTTTTTTTCTTAGAGTCAGCGGTTTTTAGTATTCTCTGTTCAAATGTCTTATATCCTTAAAACTTATATATAAAATATTTATGTAGGGCCAATGGCATTTATGAAGAACTTTCTCATTGTTATATCTTAAAACATATTTAATAATATTTGATAAATCTATTGTACATAAAATATATTTTTGATGTAAGACTCTATACGTTACTGAAATTCAGGATGTTCAGTAATCACCACCCTTATTGTATATTTTACTGACCTTATTAACAATGATGTAAAAGAAGTATACAAATTACGAATCGCAAATTATTATTTAAACGAAGAAAAATAATATAACTTCATAAATTTTTAAAGAAGCACTACTGAGGAAGGAGAATCATTAATTAATTTTATAACCGTCGTTGAACAGCCGACCTAATTTTTGAGTTTACAACTACTAATGTTCAACTCCGTAGCCTTGTACTTTTGAACCTAATCCAGAAGACAAAGTAACTTCTGGATTAATTATAGGAGGAAATTTACCTTTGTGAAGGACTTTTTGATTCAACTGACCCGCATTTGCGTTACTTTGAGAGGAAAACCACGAAAACCTTCCACGGTTTCGCTGACGGCAAGGGGGCTCAAGATTCATCTACCACTGAGAATATTTTTACGTCACCACTGTTGTGAGTGTGAGCTGAATCAGGAATTCGAATCGAACATCCGTCGCTGGAATTCGAACCCAGTGCACCTCATTGGGAGACGAGTGCTATATGCCCTGAGCCACCACTGCTCAAGGTGCATGATTAAAAATATTCACAACTGGAATGATTGCCAGAGGAAACAATAATGAGTTGAAAGGGGACTTTTAAATTGATTACTTTAAAGTTTCACAAGGCAATCTAACTGCATTTAGTCCCTGAGGGTGATTACATTGAAAAACTTTTTACAGGTGTGCTTGCTGTCTGAAACGTCAGATAGTCTGAAGAAGTTAATAAGAAATACTTTCAAGTTTCATAAAATAAACTACTTTTAGTCCAAAAAATAATAAAGTAACCAAACTGCCATCAATCCCAGATAAAGGTAACTCTGAGAAACTTCATAGCAAGTATGATTGCCAGAGGAAATGAAGGATAGTTTCAAGATGACTATTAGAAACATCTCCAAGTTTCATAAAGCAATCAAGAAGCTATCGGTCCCAGAAAAAGGTAAATCTGAGAAACTTCATAGCAAGTATGATTGCCAGAGGAAATGAAGGATAGTTTCAAGATGAATATTAGAAACATCTCCAAGTTTCATAAAGCAATCAAGAAGCTATCGGTACCAGAAAAAGGTAACTCTGAGAAACTTCATAGCAAGTATGATTGCCAGAGGAAATGAAGGATAGTTTCAAGATGACTATTAGAAACATCTCCAAGTTTCATAAAGCGATCATGAAGCTATCGGTCCCAGAAAAAGGTAACTCTGAGAAACTTCATAGCAAGTATGATTGCCGGAGGAAATGAAGGATAGTTTCAAGATGAATATTAGAAACATCTCTAAGCTTCATAAAGCAATCAAACTGATATCATTCCCACAAAAAGGTAACTCTGAGAGACTTCTCACCATACCGAAACCAGCGTTTCCAGCTGTTGGACGTGAGGGACCATTGACTGTGCTTTGACTTTGCGATTGAATTTCTCATCCGATATCATGACAATAACGAATGGCCTCTTTGCATATTATTGTCCCACACTGGACTGATGGTCAAATATGGTTAACCGTAACTAACGATATTTAACTATATCTAACTATTCAGATATACGTAACTATATCTGAAATCTCATCTCCATCGGTTGATAGAACCGACCGCTACGTACGCCATACTTACTGTATTATACATATATTACTGTATTATACATATGTTATTATATTATACATATTTACATATATTACGAGTGAATAAGTACACCATATGTTTTTCTATCACCTTCCTTTTATATCGAAGTTTTTCATCTTCGAAAATTCAGTATGAATTTTCATATATTTTTTTCTTCTTTTTTTTTGTAAAAGTGAACATTTTTTCTATTATATAATACGAAAAAAAGTCTACAAAGTAGGATAGATTAACAGTATATTTTTTTCTATTACATTAATCATATTTTTTTCAATTGCAACTTTCGCGCAATTTGAATTCTTTTTTTTCTTCTTTTTTTTGTTGCTCCCAACTGGAAATATAAACAAAACACAAAAAAAAGGAATGCACCAAAGACTAATATGGGAATATTTTAACTCAAAACTGGTTTTTATTTATAATTAGTTCAGATTTTTTTATATTTCCTCATAACTAACATTACCAATGCGTTGACAAATATTACTATATAGTGACAGTTATGGATATTTTTGCGCAAACATGGAACAATTTCTAAAATTGTAGAGTTCTGCGATTTTCTCTCCATTTTTATTTTCAAAACTCAACTTCAAAAGCATAATATTTGTTGCATAAAATTGCTATGTCAAACAGCTCTAGTTCGCTGGAAGAAATATACGCTCCTATGTTATTATAAACAAGAAAATATCGTATTCCGAACCATGATGGATGCGTGAGCTTTTTGTAAGAGTGGCAGCCTTTTTCAAGGAGGCCTAAAAAGTCCCAAATGTCACGCAGAGTTTTCTAGTGTTATTCCAATCTTCCAAATGTCTCTTGTTACAGTTTGCTGCATAAAGTTTTGTCAAGAAAATATTTCAAACTTGAAAAAACGTTGTTTTCGTTTAAATACTCGCATACGTCATACTTGTAAAATAATTGGCTATTAAAGTTTTCATTCTCTATTCGATCCCAATAAAAATGTATTTCTATTTCCACTAGCATCAAGTATTTCTAGTAAAGAAAATATTCTATGTGCCATTTTCGAATGAATTGTAATGTTTGCACTGTTAGTTTTGAAATAAAATTTAGCAACAATTATCTCTATTTTGATTTTGTTGCGTTGGCGTACAGTGCCGGAAAAAAAAACTCACCACCTTAAATAACTTTTTATACAATGATTAATTCTTCACATTCTAAGACTAAAATCTTAATATTTCGTGAGGATGACTTCAAATACGCTCATTATTTAGTGCAGACGATATTTTAAGTTACGCAATCAGACACAAAAAACATACTCCAAACTTTAGATCAAATTTTAAAAATACGATTTTTTTCTTTTTTTTCTTCTCAGAAACTGTTAGACCGTTTTTTTTTCCTCTTTTTTTTTCAAATTCTGTTTTTTGCCATGTAAAATTACATTCTTTACAACGATGTAAGAAATTGATACTCCCTGATGTAATCTATTGTTCTAAAATTTGTTTCTTTTAACTTTTTCAACAATTGATATTTTTGCATCGAGTTGCCTTTATTTTTGTTTCCAGATAGGTTTTTGAAAGCTTTTAGAATTTCCACTAGATGGCAGCACATGAAATCTTTTAGTTCATTTTTTTTTATCGATTTTTTTTTATCAATAACTTGCTTTTTTGCTAAACAATGTGAAAAATATGACTTATGTATTTAAAAAAAAAATCGATCAACCAGAGTCGTTTGCTCAAATAGTCTCTTTAAAAAAGAAAGCTTTTGTATGACGATTCCGTGGATGAGAGTTCTCATGACTTAGATGATTCTCCCAGGATTCAGTCTAATCCGGGAATACATTTGTAATTTCTCTTTTTTTTCTCAGGAGAGTCATAAAACTTTTTCCTCGTGGATGTTTTTCAATTCTGTATTAGTCTCGTGAGATTCCGCCTACAGATTAGATTCAAAGCCAGGCGATGATGACTCTATAAAATGTGACGAAAAAACTGCCTGCAGAATGTCAAGATGAAAGAAATAATTTCTGTTTATACTTCTTCATAAATATTTTTATAGCTATGCATTCTTAATTAAACTTTTTTAGTACTGCTGCAGTTCTTAAACAAAGTTCTTGGAAATACCTAAAAGCACACACACACATATACGAGAAAAAAATCTCTAAAAAAACCTGAATTCTTAAAAGGTGTAATTTTATGACGTGAAGGTAACATACCTTTTGAACTTTAAAATGGTATATTTATGATCTGGTATCTAATGGACCTTAATTACTAATCGATGGTCGTAATTAGATGCAGGTGGAAATGTTTTTAGAAAGTTGCGTTTCTTTTTAAACATATTTGAATTCCAAATTACTCATTAATGTTATAAGAAGTCAAAAGCTCATGAATATTCACGTTACAATTTATATGCACATTAAGAGCGTTATGCAAGAAATTTTAATATTTACTAATTCAACAAAATTATGCTTCATATATGGTTTAGAAAAATATCTATGTAATATCTATGTCTACGTATCTATATCTATTTTGAGAAAATGTATAATAGGGTTAAATTCATAGAAAGTTCACCCATTTAAGTATATAACTCAAGGTGAACTTGAACATTGCAAGATATAGATGTAGATAAATACAAAATATTTTATGATATCCACAGATCATAAAATTTCATACAAAAGCATGAATTATTTTGAAAAATAATTATTTACGTAGAAAATACTTTCACATGGAGCTTGATGAACGTGAACATCTTACGGGTTTGAACCGGAAACCTCTTCGAAAAAAAGTTTATAACTTTCATCTTGTTTGGAATACTAGTTTCTAGACAAAACATGTTTATGAAATTTTAAAAAAAATTAAAATATAATTAAACATAAAAAACGATGAAAAAATTTTAAAAGCCGGTCGAGCAGTGGCGCGGCTGACTGCAAACCCAATGGTTGCTTGTTCAAATCCAGCTCGGGGCATAAATGTTTCTCTCTGTGTGTTGCTCTGTGGTGTGTGATGCATAAAGAACCCTATGAATGAGGTAGTGTGGCATGGAAAATGCTGCTCGCCTCCATGACTTAGGTTCACGGATTCGGTTAGGATTCTTCTTTCGTTTGACTAGAGAGCACCGCAAAGGTGACAGTACGTCTTTGTTCAAACCCCAGAATAGGTGGCAGCACAACTTATTCATGAGATCGCTTCCTCAATATAGACTTAGATCTTAAGAGAATGAAAGATAACGTTACCAGGGTGCCCACCTGGTAAGGTTAAATGAGCATCACTTCGGGCATTTTGATACCCGCCATTAAAAAAAATTGAAATGGAAAGCTTATTTTATTTTTTTACATTTTCGTGACTTAAAGGCTGATTCGGGAAATTAATTATCTGAAAATATATGCGTAGGCAAAAAAAGTATAACCCTGCATTTTTAGTTTTTTAAAGAAAAGGATAAAAAAATATTTTAAAGTTAATATTGTTTAGAATGTTTGTTTATTCGAGATGTAAATAAATTTATCATTAAGCAAGGCGAAAAGCAAATATCTATGAATCAAACTTGAATGATGTTTGGATAATGAGCTTGTGACAATATCATCCAACAATCACCCAGCAACCAACGATTCTTGAGTGGATATTATTAAACTGTTTCCAATAGCCCCAATACTTTTTCTGTAAGACCTATTGTAGTTGAAATATGTATGTATAGCCGTTTGGTGCATTTTCAAAACTTTAATGCGGACAAAAACATTGTTTTTAACTTCTTTTGAATAGAAATAAATGTTTTTTTTGTGCTTTGGCCTATTTTAGTTTAATGGTTTCGTTAAGATTACTCTCATAAAAGTTTGAAAAAGGCGTTTACTAGTTACATGAATGCATTGATGATTGATCCTGTTTTATATGGGCTGCTGCTTTTTAATTCGTTATTTTTTCAAAGAAAACTAATGGTGAACGCTTTTTTTTAAATTTATTTTTGCTCTGATCTTACCATTTGAGCTGCAGCTAAAAAAAATAATGAAAATAAAATTAAAAGTTTTATAATTTTTTTCTCATATTTTATATAATTATATTCATTTCATTCTCTTATTATTTTAAGAATAAAAGAAGTTACTGGTATAATTATTTTTTATGAATTATTTTCGAAAACTGGAATGACTGTTAAATCATTATCACATGAACGGAAAAATGATCAAATGTATGCTTTAAATACTATATATTTTGCTTTTATTGTTCAGAATTATGTTTTTTTCCTCTTTTTTTTTACCAGAATTGACATTACCATACAGTACGGTAATTTTTTTCTGTGTACATAGCCTTTTTTATAGTTATGTATTCGCGTAGTTCAGGTTTTCTAGCCTATTTTTTAAAACATTATTGATTTCACAAGTTCCAACGATAAAATTCTAACTTGACTTCAAAACTAAAGAAATAAAAAAAAAAGATGAAAGATATCAACAGCAATAAAAAGCTATTAACTAACTTTTCTCCTGAGTTGTGCTGTTTGTTGTCGAAGTTATTGTTTTGATACGTTTGTTAGATCAAGCTTTATGTCCCATCTCTGGTAAAGAGAGAAAAGAGATAGTACATGTTTTGAGTGAATGAAAAAAAAAACACGAAACAATGAGAAAAGGGAATTGACGCAAACGAGTGTAAAGCAGAGACCCTCCAAAACAACAATCGAATCGCAAGTATCCTCTGACCCCTTTTCACCCGAAAGAACACTCAAGAATAAGTTGTTACCAATGTCCTGATTGGCAAGAGAGGGGCTGCCTTTATCGGAGCTAAAAGTCCATGGACTGATGCCAACTATTGGGACGATTAGTTTCCTAGATTCGCTTTTAATGTCACCCACAAGGTGACCGGGTTCAATCTCGTGTCTCTTTTCCTTTTTTTCTTAAGAGAGAAAGAAGAATGGTTTTTTTTCTTCTTTTTTTTGGAAATATCATCAATGGCTGATGATATTTTACACGACAAGCTAGTTACTCGTCAAGTTCAAAAAGAAGTCGGTTTTTAAACAGTTCTGAGACGTTATACGTCTAAAATCGATGAAGAAGAACGTGCGTTATTAAAATTAGATTTTATAGCCTTGTTTATCAATTAGTTCTTTAATAAAAACATCGAAAAACTCTTTGTAAATTAAGGTTGAAGGCTTCGAGACATAAATGTCGTGAGAAAAAAAATGTCTTCAAAACCAGATGGCGTTTTTTTTATGTATACCAAAAAACGCTGTCCGTATTTGATGATATTTTGCTTGACAAGTTAATTACTTTGCTTTAAAAAAATTTTGAAATTTAATGCTAAAAATGTTGGCAGCGTAGTAAGACACCAAACATAACTATTGGTTCTTGGTGCTTCCTAACAAGAACCAAGATAGTTCCTAGTGTAGCGAAACACCAACAATGTTTCTTTTTTACACCGTTTGGAGTAAACTACCATTTTTTTTCTATTTAGTAACACTAGCATTTATAATAACAGTAAGAGTCAGCAACGCTGTCAGAATATGGTAACATTTACCCTGCTTCTGGCTCTAGATTAGCACCAAAGACCTCAGGAATTTTCACCGATCACTTAATGAATGATTTTGGTAAAATTAACAATGAAATATAGTTTAATAATATGTGATAAAATTAATTAAATGAAATAAAATTTAATAATATTATCATGGTACCTTAAAGCATAGCTTAAAAACTATTTATTAGGATATATCTACTTTTAGTTTTACATATTTTATTAAATATTTGATAATAAGAACTTTAACTTTGAAAAACAGAATTTCCACTAAACCGTCACCATACGAAGGGAAAAAAATCTTAAATTTGTGGTTTTAATGCCGTATATTTTGATTTTTATTACCAGAAATATGTTGTTTTTTTTTACCAAAAATGTCATTACTATATAGTGTGACAATTTTACCATGAATCNGTTGATTATTACTCAGTATTATACAGAAATATAAGCAATAATCCTTAAGTGAGCGGGGCTACCCGACTCTCCCCTACGACAAAAAAAGCTTAGCATATTTAACGTAATTAGGATTTTAGTATGATAGGTATAAATACCGTTAAACTAGTATAAAATTAAAGAGACTGACTCAGTGTCAAAATCATGTTAGTTGCATCAAACTTACTTTTCGTTCAATTAATTTATTTACTAGATAGTCACGCATAACTATTCCAATGTAGAATAAAATATATTGGCTACTATATTCATTTCTGTTTAACAATAATTTAAGTTTGTTTTTAACGTTCATATTTATGTTATTTTAAAAGATATTTAAGTATTTAACACTGGTTTAGCATGTAATAGATTCTATAAATAGTTAAGGTATCCGACTGGTTTCCACAATTTTTTTTTTATAAAAAAAGGCTTGGATAAAGCTTTAATTTTATGTTTGGTAAGAATGGATCCTGAAACTATAAATTTACATTAAAGTTTACAAATTTATGAAATATTTTTCAAAATAAAAGCAATTTTTCCTAAAAAACCACAAAAATTTTCATGTCATGTAAAAGTTCTTGAGAAACTTTTTTTTGCATAAATATTAAAGTAATTTCTTTTCTAGATAAATAATGTGATTACCTGTGGTTTGAACTAAAATCTTAAAAAAAAATTCAAAAAGACATTGAAATAAATCTAAATATATTTTTTAATATTGGGTTTTTAAGGAAAAACGATAAATAATCTTACTTAATTATTCCTAAAAATTATTTTTATTAATAAGTAATCTTACTTAATTATTCTTACTTACCAAATTTATTATCTTAAATCAATTTTTTAATAAATACGCACTCCAAATTCCACTTCAACTTTTTAATCTGTCTGTTCCATTTTCCAAAATAATTGAAGAAAAACTAAATAAATGCTTTCATGAACAAGTTTTTAATGATTTAAAGTTGACCTACAGTGTTTCTAATGCAAATTATATATTTATATGTAACTTAGAAACGATAAATTTAAACACAAAGCTCAAAAATAAAATAAAACATCCTAATGAAATTTCTAAGCAAATATCATTATAAATCCCCTTTCAAATAAAAAATAGACTCCAAATTTTACTTAAAAATCCTTTCTCTGTCTATTAATGTTCTAGAAACACTTTTTACATATAATCTAAATAAATATCTTTATGAAGGAGCTTTAAAGATTTAAGGTTGATCTATAGTGTTTCTTAAGAGAACGAAATATATATATGTTTCTTAACAACGATTCTTGTATTTTTTGTATAAATTTAAAAATAAAGTTTAAAAATTTAAAAAAAAATTATTAATCGAATTTTTAAAAAAAGTATTATAAATAGGCCTTCAAATAAAAAATATACTCCAAATTTTATTTAAAAATCTTTATTCTGTCTATTAATGTTCTAAAGAAACTTTTTCCAAGCAATCTAAATGAATGTCTTTATGAAGGAGCTTTTGAGATTTTTATAGTCTTCGCATAAACGGAAATATAAAACTTAAAATAAGAAAATCCTTAAAAATATCCTAAAAAATGCCATTATGAATCCGCATTCAAATAAAAAATTAAACTCCAAATTACGCTTAGAAATCTTAACTCTGTTTCCTGTGTCGAAAACATTTTTTTTAATATCTTTACGAAGGAGCTTTTAAGATTTAAAGTTGATCTGTGATTTTCCCCAAAAAAAAGAGGAATTGCATGTATGTTATTTAACAACATTTTTTTTAATATTATTTGTTTGAATTGAAATATAAAGCTTAAAAAAATTAACACAGTTTCTAAAAAAAAGGTCATCATGTATCCGCCTTCAAATAAATAAATATACTCCAAATTCCACACAAAGAATCTAACTCTATTTCCTGTTCCAAAAACATTTTTTGAAGAATATCTGAGTGAATGTCTTTATGAAGGAGCTTTTAAGATTTAAAGTTGATCTGTGATTTTTCCAAAAAAGAAAACGTAATGCTTATATGCTACTTAACAAAAAAAATTTTATATTATTTGTATAAATTGAAATATAAAGCTTAAAATAATTAACACAGTTTCTAAAAGAAAGGTCATCATGTATCCGCCTTCAAATAAATAAATATACTCCAAATTCCACAAAAAAATCTTAACTCTATTTCCTGTTCCAAAAACATTTTTTGAAGAATATCTGAGTGAATGTCTTTATGAAGGAGCTTTTAAGATTTAAAGTTGATCTATGGATTTTAGGAAAAGAAAACGTAATATTTATATGTTACTTAACAATGACTATCCACTTGGAGACATTTTCCCCACAAATATTTTCCCTTTGGGTGAATAGGGTTATTTTTTTCCCTTACGAGTGTATGTTTTTCTAAAGGTAATCTGTTTTGACAACAGTCTTTTCTTTAGGGAGGGAGGGAAAAATATCCCTCTTTGACGAATAGAGATGAGATTTTATTTCGGGATCGCCACACATACTAAAGCTTCGTAGTAAAGGAGCTCACTCTATGTGTGTGTGTGGAACTTTGACATTTTTCATTCATTAAATGTCAAACTAAAGTTGACGTTGAGGGACGATTCCTCTAAAAGAAGCTTTTATGAGAGTTGAGTAAAAAAATGAGTTTTATGAAGAAGAAGATTGCTTTTGGGATTTTATGCTGCTATAACAATTGAGGTGATTTCCTCGGTTATGCTTTTTAAGAGTTATAACTCAATAAATAAGAGCATATTTAAAAAGCTGTTCCATTTAAAGACTTCTAAAAGAAAGCTAACATACTGTAAAAATAAAATTTAAATTGTAAAGTAGTCTATATATTGGGAGTGCCGAAGTATATATGACCACTAAAAGTATATATGATTACTTACGACATGACTCATGTATACTTTACTTATATGTATATATGACTCACGTATATACAAATATATATGACTAAAATATATATGACAACCTTTAATGTATATTTTTAATATTAATGTTAAAAAAAATACAGATTGTGATAAGGAAGTAATACTTTTAAGAGAAAAATTTTCTTATGAGAAAGGCGGGATGGAATGTATTAAAACTAGTTTGATTGCTCGATTAAACTAGGTGATGCTTTTAATAATCGTTTTCATGTCCTCTCTATTCAATTTGCAATTAAATAGGTTTTGGTGTCCTCGGTTTCACATTCCTGATTAGTGCCTCGATAGATTTTGCCACCCTCTTTTTTTTTCTTCGCATAAAAATTAAGCTGCGACTGCCAATGTACATGCCAGTCTTACTTCGATATTGCAAATTTTTCAAAAATAAATATTAAGAGTGGTTATCACGAAATATCTTGTGTCTTCGTTGTTACGTCGGCACTCCCTGATCCCAAACATCACTCTTTTAAAGGACTTTTATTGAATAAATCTTATTGGACAAACAAATACACTTGGCATGGTTCTCAATAACCAATAAGAGACAAAAATATCTTCAAAGCTTCATAACATGTGTAAATTTTTGATTATTCGTTTATTGGCGAAAACGTAAATGCCTAGGATTAAAATATATATTTGGTAATTTTTTCATATTCCAGCCAATTAAAAATTATAATTTTTTTAATACTCAAAAAACCAAAAACTATTTCTAAATATGGTGGATAAATTATATTCTTTTATTTTTATTAGAATTCTAGGTAAATTCTAATTTTGTTTTTTCTTTCTCTATATTCACGCTATTGATGCTCTTTTCCCATTATTATTTTTAAAGCGTTTTTCTTTTCAACTCATTTTTATATAAGATCTATCTCAAACAACACCATATCATAAAACCTATTTAAAATAACTGCGTGGAAAATTTGAAATCTGAATCTACAAATTTTAGTTATTTTACTTACACTTTTTTCAATCAAACCTGTAAAACATTTCTTAACTTAATTTTGAATTTCCGTTAAATCATATACACAGAAGTATTACCAAATGTATAATTTAAATTCGGTATATTTTGGTTTTGTTGTTGTTGACTTATTCCTCTTCGTCAGCCGCAGACTAGAGCAAGTCAATGAGCTCGAAAGTCTTCAGGAAATCAAATACAAGTAAGGGACCAGAGTAGAGGTCTTTCTTTTCCAGACCAAGACAGTGTGAAATGTGATCGGGAGAAGCCTGTGCAGAAGTGCACCTCGTGCACGTTACATAGGTCTTTCGCCCAAGCTCAAAAGAGAGACACCTGATGTGTCCATTTATAAGCCTACTTATAGTGGACTTTATGGCTCTAACAACGCCTATGGTAAGTGCCCCTCCAGGAGTCTGTCCATTATACCAAGAGTGGGCCGGAGGGATGTTCCATAGTTGTTGGTTAGTGGTTCTAGTATTTTATCATATTTTGGTTTGATTAAAAAAAATTAAATTTTCTCTCTCCGCAGAATTGTCATTACTTCGTTCTAAATTTTCTTCATGTGGCAATGGCTCAAAACCACCCTGCTGTAGATCGATGGGTACCGAATTGTTTAGGAGCTAAAGACGGTTAATCCATATTAGTTAACATATTGCCCTCACCACGCCGTTAGTTCAGAAATTACGAAATTACCAACCTAATGACCAACAATTTGCTGTAGCAGAAGTATTTTTTATTTTTCTTCTCTCATTGCCGAATGAATATTTAAATTGCACTCACTGATACTAATCTTAATTTGACATTATTCTTTCAATGTTACCTATATTTATTTGGCATTGATTACGTAAATTATCAAATTATTGTAAACAATTAGGGAATTCTACGTTATATAAAATTGAATACAAGACATCTTACACTTCTATATGGAGCCACATTTAGATTAAAATAAAATAAAATTGGTCGTCTCACATTCATTTAAAGTTACATCCGAAAGTAAGATAAATTTAGAGTAAAATTGTTAAAGTCATGCCGAATTACAATGTACTTTATGTCTTGCATTCTTAATAATAGTTTCTTTTTGGCTGTGGTCCAAATTCTTTTTTCGTTGTTTACTTTTGGATAAAATACTCTTTCTAGAATTATTATATTTCATATCTTTCTCACAATTGGGGACGAAAATTACTACATATGTTTAAAAGAATGCAATTTAAAATACTTCAAACGACATCATCAACATTTTTCGAATCTTTGGAAATTCAATTTTGAAGTAATTTGTTTTACGGCAGAGGTATTTTTAACTTGATTCTTTACAAATTCTGTTGTGTTCAGATTGATGTAATAAGTCATTACGTGGAAGTAGTTCCTAAATTTGATAGTGTGTCTTTGAAGATTATTACTATCATTATATTTATTTAAGTTTTTCAGAGATGTGAAAATTAACAATAGATACATTTTATTCATATTTTGCGTTTTATTTCTAGCAAAACAAACTATTTTAAATCTCAGAAAATGTAGATAATTTAAATTTTTCTTGCTTTCACTCTGTTATTTCTTAAACTAATAAAACTAAATCAAATATATTTGTGTCAAACCCTTAGCTTACAAAGAAAATGCATATGGTTGGTAGAAATTATGTATGGATAAACAAACTTCGCAATTTTTGGTTAGAATTGTTTTATTCGTTTAATTGCGTCAAAATAGCGAGGAAAAAGTGCAACAAAGCGTATATAACTTTATATGTAACTTTTTATAACTTTTAATGTTTTTTTACTAAATTATTGGAACCATGTTTAATTTTTTTTATTATAGGACCACCAGTGTTTCATTCTGTATTTCAAAATTATAAATTTTTAATAATATTTTCACTTAATTTGATATAAAATAATAAAAATAATGAAGAAAAATGTGAGAAATATGCGTAATAAAAATTCTGCCACAGAGTTCGGGAACAGAAATACGATTATGCCAAAATAAAGGAATGGTTATTCAAAAAAAGTAGGTGTTGATGCATGATTTTGTAATTTAAAATATCGTCAAGAGCAATTAATATACGTTATTCTGTCTTTCAAGCAATAAAGAGAAAAAAATTTGCACTTGAAAATTCGACTTTGAAAATGAAAAGGTATTCACGATATTTAGTTTTTGGAAATTATGATTGTATGGAAAATGAAAAATGTTTCGAAAACAAGACTTGCATTATGCTATGTTGGTGTGCAATTGCGTCAAATAATTGCAGGCTCAATCATAACTATATTTTTGCGATTAGAGAAACTTTTATTAGAGACATTTCCCTGTGATGTTGCTGATTATGTTTAATTGCTTCTCTTTGATTAATGTGTGGATATTTGTTTTTTTTTTCTAGGAACAAGTGATCCATATGTTAAAGTAACACTACTTCCAGATAAAAAAAGGAAGTTAGAAACTAAGGTTAAGCATCGAACTTTAAATCCACGTTGGAATGAAACTTTTTACTTTGAAGGTAAGGGACTTTATTGTTATTAATATTTTGAAAATTTGTAGAAATGCCGAAACTTTATTGCTGTAATCATACAGTAAATAAAGTAAAGTGTTTGAATGGTATAAGTACTCGCATTTGTGTGATTTACAGACTGGTTATAATTAAAGTTCAATTTTGAAATAGTCATAAAAGGAAAACTACTGAACCAAAAACTTAGTAAATTTTTAAAAGAGGAATTTATTTTCCGCCCTAAATAAGTAAAAGTTCAAAAACTGCCCACCAGGGGAAAAGGCACTGAATGCAATAGTGTTGAATGACATGCGACATGAAGACATCGGTTTAAAATGCATTAAGTCGTTTCTGAAACGTATTACGAAGCACGTTCAATGTGGCGTGCAATGGAACTAGGTAGATAACATTAAGAGGTTTGTTTGGACCAAATCATTGAAATTATGGTTGTTGCTATTGCCATTTAGGTAAAAATGGGCTCACCTGTCCACAAAAATTCCATGTCCCATGTTGGTCTACTTCCAGCCAAGCAAGAAATACCTAAGTAAAACATTGCAGGATTGTTAAGTTGAAATTTTAAATATGTTCGATTTTGTACAGCACTTTTACGGAAAATTTACGAATACCATGCTCAATGATATGTCCATTCAACGTGCGATAGGGCGTTTGGTGCACGTATCGTGTGCGTTGCCTATTGTTGCTTCATCCACTGCTAATGCAACATCCTTCTCGGTTTCCACAAAAGTATGTTCCTTTTCTCTCAGATGACACAGTAAGTTAAGTTATATTGCAACCCTTATTTCGTTTAATAATATTTCATACTGCTCTATCTCCCCCTGGTGGTGAGTTTTTGAACTTGTTTTGGTAGAAAACAAAGTTCTGCGACCTCCTTTTAACTATTACCAAGTTCGCTAACATTTGGTCCAGTAATACTTATGACCATTTAAAACTGGAACTTTAATTATAGCTACCCTATATTTAAATCCTATTGTATGCATAATATGAGTAGTTCTGTGTGTTTATTCAAAGTGTTCATCGAAAATATTTCTTAAAGTTATTTTTGTTAATAATACGTATATCATTTTTGTAAAAACAATTTGAAGAACTTGAGGGAGGGAGGGAGGAAAAAAATCGAAGCAAATTTACTACTCACATTTTATTCAAGACCAATTTCTGAGAAAGAAGAGCATTCTATTTTCGTTAGTTAAACAAAACTTCAAACTCCAAAAGAATGCATCATTATTTCATATTACAGTGGGCATGAAGCTCTGCAAAGATGCTAATGCATCTTTTCCTGTTGTGCAGCACTCTCATGAATATCAAGCAATCCATATGCCGAGTTAGAAGAAAATTTACTGCTGCAAAACAATCGGAAAGTTTCGTGTTTCGAATAAATTTAAATTCAAATTTTTCACGCTCTGGCATTATGCAAATGACTCTGGGAAGAAGCTCGAAAATAAGGCTTTCGTTGACGAACTGAGGAATGAGAGCGATGCCGCGGACCTTGACGATATCATAATATTGGCACGTCTGAAATATTCAAATAAACCGAAATGTATCTGCAAATATATATATACTATCACGTACTTCTGCTTCCTAAATTGGTTTTGAATATTAGTTTTAAATGTCAGAATGATAAGTAGGTTATATATGGCTTGAAATGTGTTGTAAAATTTTAAAAACCTAATCATCTTAAGTTTTGAATATTAGTTTTAAATGTCAGAATGGTAAGTAGGTTACATATGGCTTGAAATGTGTTGTAAAATTTTAAAAACTAAATCATTTTAATGCCTAATTATTTTCAAATAATTCTGAAATATTCAAATAAAGCTGAAATGTATCTGCAAATGTATCACGTACTTCTGCTTTCTAAATTGGTTTTGAATATTAGTTTTAAATGTCAGAATGATAGGTAGGTTATACACTATTTACCAATAAGTATTTGGACACGTGTGATTGAAAAGAAAAACAAACTTCATTCATAATCAATAGTTGGTAGAGTCTCTACTCGAGGCAATTACAGCGTGAACCCTACGGGCATACTTTCCACAAGTCCTTGTGTGACGGCTAGAGGTATTTTCTTTCACTCGGCTTGGAGAAGACATGTAAGTTCCTTCACCAATTTTAGACGGGTAGTACACACCTTAATTTGACGATCCAACTCGTCCCGAGGTTCTCGATAGGGTTCAGGTCTGGGCTCTGGGCAGGCCAATCCATTCGATCAACCCCATTGGCACCATACCAAGCCTTGGTGACCCTCGCAACATGACAGCTGGCATTGTAGTCCTGGAAGTTATAGGGGTCCACCCCGTAAAACTGCCACAACGAAGGAAGCACATTGTCATCCAAAATAGTGCAGAAGGCATCTTGCATGGGACTAATGCCAATGTTGTTCCCTACACGATATATCGGCGGAGGGCGTGACGCTTCTCAGGAGCGCAGATATAGTCATTTGCACAGATGTCCAGATACTTATTGGTAGATAGTGTATATAATTGACGTATGTGGTAAAATTTTAAGAACCTAATCATTTTAGCGCCTAATCATTTTCATCTGACGTACTAAATCAGAAGCTAAACATAACACCTAGATAACTTGTTATCTAATAATCGAAATTGGAAGTGCTAAGATGATATATTAATAGCCCGTTCACTAAGAAAAAAAGTATTGTCAAAACTATCAGAAAATGGTGAAATTTAGCGTACTTTTGGCTATAAGAACAACAAAAAGATATATGATTCTTTTCAAAGCGTTAGGATTATCCTTTTACTAAAATTAACTGTAAAATATGAAGTAAAATGAAATAATTTGATGATGATACCTTAGAGGACGGCATAAAAATGATTTATTCGGTAAAAATTACTTTTCAGTTTTGTATTTTTTTGCTAAATGAGTGATAATAAGAATAATTTTGAAAACCAAAATTTCGGGTAAACTTTTTTTATATGAACGAAGAAATTACCGATTGAAAATTTTAAATACAGTATATTTTTGTTTCATTACTAGAATTATGTTTTTACAAGAAAATATCATTATTGTTCAATACATTCGCTGCAAGTCAACTACTGAAATTTAAAAGCTACCTTTCGTATCATAATTTAAATAAAATATATATTTTTTGTAACTGTTTAAAAGGGACGAAATTTTTGTTTAAGGTTTCGTTTAAAGTTACACACAAATTTCAAATTTCTCAAGTATGCTAAGTGTATAGTAATTGTTTATGCAATGTGAGCATTTGTTAAATTTGCTTAAAATATTCGCTAGGAAAGCATCGCGTGACTCAGAATTGCTGCCGGGTCATAAGAAAAATTAATAAACAACTATTTCATAATTAATTCTAAATCCCAGAACTCAGCTGAAGTGCGGGAAAGCATGCAATCAACTCATTACTACTGATTATTGATTTTAGTGTTTTGCTTGAATTAAAATTTATAACTTTTTTTTACTTTTTCTGGGTATTCCGCATAATAAGAACTTTTTTTTAACACAGCAGTCATTAAAACATAATTTTAAAATCCCAAGAATATTTTAACATACGTTATTGCAAAATAATATTATTATTAAAATAAACCTAACCTTTCATAATCAGTTGTTTATGAATATTTCATTAGAGATAAAAGAAGATAGAATTTGCAAACTGCTACAGAATGAATGCTAAAGAATGAATATATGTATCAGTGTTAGCAAATTTTAGACAATCCTGTTTTAATCATGGTTTCATTATTCAAGTCAAAATTCTTATTTTAACGCAGTTTTTGACCAAGTGTCAAAAACCCAAAATATTTGTGCAAGGATAATTAGCTATTATAAATAAGGAGTACTTATAGATATACATATAAAATAACAAGTAATAAATCAATTATGTTCTTGAATTATTTTGACTTTAAACTCTCTTTTGTTGTAACAATTACTGTCAGAAACCCAAATTCCAATATAAAGAATATTAAATAATTATAAATATGTAAAGTTGCCATTTATCCAATCAGTTAATTTGTGAATTATTGAAAATGAAAATCGAGAAACAATCAGCTTAGTAAAAAAAGCACTCAAAAACCATCTTATTCATTTTATGTAAAATCACTTTTCATTTACTTCCATTTAAGGGAAATATACAATTACAAAGAAGAAAAAAGAGAAGAAAAAACTATTTCGAAACTATCTGTACTCCAAGTTCATTTTTCAGCTTTGTATCAACAGGACCGAAATTCGAAACAATTCTTTTAATTGATGCTGTGCTGCATAGACTGTAGAAGTAGTTAGACTGTACTAATAGATCGACTGTACTGTAGATAGACTGTACTAAAACTATTATAATATTAATATAACATATAAATAGGAAATTTATTCCAATAGCTGTAATAAATAATTGTAATTTACTTAAACCCTTGAATTGATTGATTAAAAAAATTATTAACTCAAAAAAACAAGCATTTATTCATTCTGTAAATTATAATTAGTTCACTAATAAGGAAATATATATAGAGTCAATATTTATTGGAAACATTCATGTACGTATAAGTAGGAGTGCAGAAAATTCTCAGAACCTAATATTCACTATGAACAAAGTTTCTTTTTGGATCAAAATTTTAGCTTTTTCTTCAGTACAATAACTTTTTCAAAATAGTTTTTGAAAAAAAAATTATCCAAGAAAAAAATTCATAATATTTTACACAATTCTTGAATAAACGAATATATGTGATATAAAATAATAGAAATCAAAATATATTGAAATAATAATAGTTTGTCAAATTAAACTTAAGGTCCAACTTATGAATTTAAGGAATTCAAACTAATAAATACCTGAATTGACATATGTTTTTTGAGCAAGAAAATGTTTTTAAGAGTGGCACATTTTTATCAAAAAATTTCGAGGAATTTTGAGACCAAACATTTCTCCGTGTCTCCCTGAATTTTTTCCTCGTTTGCACGCTCAGACATATGCTGCTCCCCCGAATATAATTAATAACAAATATTCAGAATCAATGAAAAATTATAAGTTGCAATCTAATAATTATAGGCTAACACTTTATTTTGCTAAACTTAAAAAAAAAATTATGAGTAAATTGTAACACAAAAGAATTGTTGTTGTTGTCGCAAGCCATTCTTGTTTTTCAATGGCGCCATCTATGGCCAAGAATTCGACTTTTGCCACACCCATACGTCATCCCCGTTTACAGGGTAAACCCGTTCATACGTCTATTCATTCATCCACAGATCGTAATTTTGACCTGAACCGGGGACCGATTAAACTCCAATTAAGCATTTCCAGAAGTACACACAAAGGAATTAAAACCAATATTTAGATTGATTGTAATCAATAAACTCATAGATATTACCAGTAATATAAACCACATAGTTATAGTTAGTGGGTCTTAAAATATTAAGAGTATCATTAGAAAAACTAATTAATAGTTTCAGTAATTTTGTTTAAATTTTTTATTTGTGATTTATAATATGAATCATAATTATTGTAGTATGTAACGCAAGTGTTGCGCAGGATTTAGTATCTAATAAAATGTCTCTAATGTCACAAAATAAATTTGCCCCTGGTTTTTGACTGTTTTTGATACTATTCGACAGGTTTTTGATGTTATGAAATTTTGGATATTCATCCTACTATTTCTTTATAGAAATATCTAATTTTATAAATATTTTTATTATATATGTAAGTATAAATTACTTAAATTGCTAATTTTATACATATACGTAAGTATAAATTACTTAAATTGCCAAAAAATTGATCACCCCTCTTATAAAAAGTTGTAATAAAATGAGTGATGGTGAATAAAATGGGTGATGTAATAAAATGGTTGATTTAATAGTATGTTTATGTTGTGATGAAACCCATTTTAGAAAAATTTTCTAATAAAATTAGGTATTTAAGATTTTAATTTACAAAAATATATTTTGTTTTCGTGATGTGATTGTCAAAACTCTTCTTGTGTCAGGTATGAATATAAAATCAAAAGTTTCGTGGTCCTTTTATTTGTATTATTCTAGATTTTAAAACCGAAGTTAAAAATATTGCTATCGAAATAGGATTGCCTTATCATTATAGTACCAGATGGTAATTTTTAAGATAAATTCTCAAATTAACTCCTCTTATATGAAGTGTTCAAAAATTACGAGTCTTCCTATCTTAACATCAAATGGAAAACATGAATCTCTTAGTATTTGACAACCAGTTATCAATCTATAAATATATTTCTCTTACACGGAGACAAAAAAAAAGCCTCATTACAACTCCCCGAACGGCAACACTAGGAAATCGACCAATGATTGCCGCTAAAAATGTCACATGCCAAATCTAGCTGAAATGGCTCAACATGTAGTGCTTTTAAAAACGGAAACTGAAATAACCAGAGAGAGCATCAGCTAGGCAGAAGTGAGTAGTCTTCGTCGATAGATCTCTATTTTAGTATTTTGTCGAAAGCGCTTTTTTTAACGAATTTATACATTAAGAATTTATTTGACGATTTTTGATTTATATCACGAATTTATTTGTTTTACTTGAATTTATTTGTTTATGCAGGTTTTTCCACTGCAATTGACTTATTTCAATTTTTAATAGACTTAATTATAGGCAAAATTTTAACCTTTTTAAAGAGATATCAGTTTTAGAAATTTTATCTTAAGATTTTATACTATAGCACATTTCTAATAGGTTTAACGAATTACATATCATTTATTTGAATTCAAATTTATTTTATTGACTTAGTATTCACTAAAAAGATGTACTTTTTTTTAAAAAAAGAAGTTGTTGATGGATTTGAATGATTGTTTTGAATTCTTAGAATTTAGTGCACTTGCAATGCACCTAAGTTAGTAGCGAGCGAAGCGAGCTTGGTTTGCGAAGCAAACCATATAAGAATGCGTAGCAATTTTCTGGGGATCGCGAGCGTTAGCGAGCAGGGGGCGCAGCCCACTAGTTTGTAAAATAATTTCAGTGATAAAAATACCATGTTCTAAATTCAAAATTTAGGCGATTTTAAGGTAAAGTAAAGAAGTTAGGTAAATTGAAAATGACTTTGATAATTGAACAAGAATTTTCTAGGCAGAAAAAGAAAGATGATTCGACCAAACACAATTTATACGTGGTCGAATTAAAAAAAAATTAAAAATTTCAACAGGATTTAAATCAAAATTAGCTTGATTTTGCGATATCAGATAATTGAAATAGCCAAACTACTTGTAAATAAAACAGTATTATATTATTATAACGCATATATTATCATCATCTATTACGGTATGACAACTCATTTATTCAATTGTATGTTATTCGTAAAATTATACCGATGGATTCATTTTGTTATGCTAATTTGAATGATGCATAATTATAATGAAGAAATAAACACATAAAAATTTGTCTTACACACGCTGTTTTCTCTATCATTTTGGAACAAAAAGTTGTTTGTGAGATCTAATACAAATTTGGCAAGTTCTTAGAGCAGGACAAAAAAAAACATTTATTCAGTTAACATTAGATTTCAGCTTTGTATTTTTTACTAGTTGCGTGGTAATAAGAACTGCAAAATTGAAAATCAGAATTTCCAATAAACCGTTACCATTTGAACGAAAAAATTACGAAATGAATGATTTAAATACCGTATATATTTGGTTTTTATAACTTAAATTATGTTTTGTCACTACCAGAAATACAGTACGGTGTGGAGAAACTGGAACTAGTAACACCCCCTAGCGAGAAATAGACAAAAACTCAGAGACTGAGTGAGAGTGTTAAGGAACGAACGGTAGAAAGCCTGCCATGTAGAGCTCCTTATTTTTTTCTTCTTCATATATGTTTTATATGTTATGTTTGTGCATGTGTCGAGTGCTAACTAAAATTATGTTGTTTACAATAAAATTATAAATTAGCTAGCCGTTATGGTTTTATTCCCCCTAAGCACCACACATCACAGCGGTTATTTAACTAGAATTCTTTTCTTTGTATTATAAATATATTCGTTCAAGTATGAAAGTATGAATTCTTAGCATATTAATTATTGGAAATGTATAAACCAATCAAAACGTATTATTTTTTAGAAATGTATACTTTTTTTTTGTTTTTCAAACAACAGTTTAATGTATAAACAAATTAATCAAAAAAAAATTTATACATATTAATAATAATCCCCGAGATTTATTCTGCTTCTGGATTATTATTAATCTATTCATTATAAATAATGATTTTTTTTCTCTCTCAAGACGTTAGTAATACATTTCTTGCTTGAAATTGTTGCATTTAAAACAGTAAATAAATTTCTTTTCTCTGTTTGAAATAAATATCCGAAATTATGTTGAAATATATTTACTGCCTTTCTAGCCCCAGTTCGTTCAGAGAGCAGAAAAATTCTAAAAATAGCTGCAAACCATGTTCATAAAAACTTTTCCTGGCATCGTGACAAAACCCATACGTGAAGCATCATTTATTATCCTGGTTTTAACCATTAGAGAAAGTTTTTTTTAACGTATTCAATGAATTATGCGTGAAATTTCAGTTTTCATTCGCAATATTACGACAGAAAGTTAGAAGATGTTCGTTATGACTGTAGTTAAGCTGGAATTTATATAAATTTATTAATACATTACTCTGAAAAGATGATATCGATAGTTTAGATTGCTATCGCAAGAAAAGTTACAGCTACATGTAAGAAATTTGCTTATACTACATATATACATTAGCATAACTATACAGTAAAAAATAAACTACAGGCATAATTTTATTTTGCATTTTAAAATACCGTGCTCTGTATGTTAACAAATAACTGTAGTTATGCTGGGATTTATATAAATTTATTAAAGCAATACTCTGAAAAGATGATATCGATAGTTCTGATTGCTATCGCAAGAAAAGTTACAGCTACATGTAAGAAATTTGCTTATACTACATATATACATTAGCATAACTACAATTAAAAAATAAACTACTGGCATAATTTTATTTTACGTTTTAAAATACATTGCTCTATATGTTAACAAATAACTGTAGTTATGCTGGGATTTATATAAATTTATTAAAGCATTACTCTAAAAAGAGGATATCGATAGTTTTAGTTTTGATTGATATCGCAAGAAAAGTTACAGCTACATGTAAAAAATTTGCTTATACTACGTATATACATTAGCATAACTACAAATAAAAAATAAACAACTTGCATAATTTTATTGTACATTTTAAAATACCGTGCTCTGTTTGTTAACAAATAAGTGTAGTAATGCTGGGATTTATATAAGTTTATTAAAGCACTACTCTAAAAAGATGATATCGATAGTTTTGATTAATATCA
>NC_092208.1:73530270-73587353 GCF_043381705.1 Parasteatoda tepidariorum
GTTAGAGCAATAGAAAAACATCATAGTTAGTTGTATTCATTAGAGTAATAGATAAACGTCATAGTTAGTTGTATTCTTTGGAGTGATATAAAAACGTCATAGTTAGTTGTATTCTTCAGAGTAATAGAAAAACCTCATAGTTAGTCGTATTCTTTAGAGCAGGGGTAGGCAACGCGGCGCCCGCGGGCGCCATGGCGCCCCCGATCGATTTTTAATGCGCCCTCGCTGGACTAATGTAAATGTATGATAGCCAGAGCGATTTACTTAACTCTTGTCAAACGGCGATATACAGCAAGTAGTCAGTTGAGTTTAGGATTGTGCATGATTATCTGTAAAATATGCGCCCTCGGTGATTTTCAAATTTAGTATTGCGCCCTTAAGGACAAACAGGTTGCCGACCCCTGGTTTAGTGTATGTACAAGAAATAACAAATAAATCATTTCCTGCCACTTAAAATACATCTGAAATATAACCCACACTGTTATTCAATGAAATACTTTTTTTTCTCTTTTCTCTATAAAAAATCTTCTTAACCAGGGTTCCCGCGGTCCTTGAAAAATTTAAAAAGTGGTAGCAAATTTAGGGTGGAGCTACAATATACTTTTTTATTTTAATAAACTTTTTTTATCGTAAAGTGCTTAAATTTTCGTGCATATATATATTTTTTAGAAAACAATTTTTAGTGGTGGCTACACAGAAATAAAAATGTCAAAATTTCTTTTATTTTTATTACCACTTTTTAAAATTCTCAAGGACCGTGGGAACCCTGTTAACGTACAAAATGAAATACATAAACTTAAATTCAAGAAAAAGATTTTAAAAAAAAAAACCTACGGAAATATTTTTTTTTATTCATCCTTAATTTAGAGGAGAAAAAAATTACGGGTATTACGTATTTCGAACTAGATCTTGGAGAAAATAAATTGAGAAAAATACACTTAAAAAAAAACAACGGCAAGTGATATCGAGGCAATATATCCTCGATATCCGTCCCGGATAATTGAAGCTCTGAAAGTGGGGATTTTATATCAAAGAAAATGAGATCTCATTAATATAATGCCACTACTACGATTTCAATCAATAAGTCAACAGCTCTTTATTTATTTATTTATATTTTTTTTCTACTTGGCTCACTTTATCATTAGATAGTTATTGGCGAGTAAATGGCCCGATGACGGAAATTTGAAGCACTAGATAATGACTAGTGGGGGCTTCTTAAGGGCTGTTTTTGTTGCTATGTGTCACTAGTTGAAGCACAATTTGTGTCCCAATAGTGAGTACAAAGTATATTATGATGCAAAAATGTAAATGGTGAAAAGTGATTGTTAAAATATTCCAGTAATGAAAAAGAATAGCTTTCTATTTGCTTGATATTATTATTATATTTTGTAGAGATAATATAAAAGAAAGTGACTTAATGTAATGAAATAAAAATTTTAAAAACTAACCCTCTCAAATAACTTTATTTTTTGTCATTTTAAACGAAAAAAAAAACGAAATTTTAAAAAACACAGAGGGAAATTTCGATGATAATAGAAGTTTGTTTTGAAAGTGATGCAGCAAAAACAAAATTAGTTTCTCCCTTTTTTGTCAAATTTTTTCAATTTTTTTTAAATGTTCTTCTTTTATTACGTTTTTGATTCATTATCATTTTCTATAGTATTCAGAAATTGAAATATACTTCCATTGGCGATACTGTGGCATTGAATTTTGTTAGAGGCATTTTAGGAAACAATTACAACTTTTCTTGTTGGCGAGTACACTGCTCCAATTGAAAGTCAAGCACACTAGCTAGTCTAAAAGTGGTTGAAATTGAGATGGGCATTATTTTTTACTCGGTAGTCAGTTATACTTTAGGTGGTCAGGAAACAATAATTTTATCTGCTGGAAACGAACACTAGTTGAGATTTCAACCCTGTAACTGGTCGAAAAAGGGTTAAAATTTTAATTGACGATACTGTTTTTTCTGTTATTTTTATAATTATAAAAAGAAGAATATTAAACTACAATACTACACTTTGTCATCTAAAATAACTATTAAAAAATTCTGGGTACTTATAAATTGAAGTAATTTATTTAATTTCAAGTAGCGATATATAATGCGAGCTGTTCTTTCTATATTTTTTAAAACTTTTTAAAATATAAGAAGTTATAAGTTTAACTATCATAATCTGATGAATTAGTTTAGATGGTGAGAAATGTAAAGAGTTGAATTAAGTTTGCTGAAATCAGTTAATCAGTCGGGTGAATTGTAAGATGAACTTATTACTTATTACAAGGAAGAATAATTTTCAAGAGTGTGAGGTAATATTTTCTAAATATCTTCAAATTTCAATTTTACGTGTACTTGGATTAAATCTAACATTTTCTAGAGGACCCGTATTGCCTTCTAATTTGGCATTTAATTATTAAATATTCTGAGATCACCACTGTTATTAACTTGTTTTTTATCAGGAAAAACATTGTAACGAAAATGCATTTGCAACTTTTATAAAGCACGATTACTTATTATTGCTACTTATTTATTTATATAGTATAAAGCACGATTGCGTATAATTTCTACTAATGAAGCATGATTACTTTTAATTGCTACTTATAAAGCACGATTTTTAAAATTAAAATGCCAGATGTATCAATTTTACAGTATTCTCACATTATTTTCTATATAAAATTTTTTTGGAAACTTATAAGCATTTTTTTTACCACAGCATATAATAGATTTGTTTTACTCTAACTTTAGTAAATAATTGATTTAAATGTTCGACAGTTTTGAAATCTCTTTTTTTAAAGTTACAATAAATAATATTGTCTTTAATGGATGATTTATTTCCTCGTATATAGTTTTGATAATTAAATTTTCTAAATGTACGCAAAATCATAATTATGTACCAGGATGTGACTATCGTTCAACCATTATATCCACCTTATTTCATGGAATGTGATAATTACTGTATATCGATCATGGGACAAATTACGGCAGCAATTAAGAGGGCCGTGATGTAATCGATTAGGTCGTTCTATCGGAAATTTAATCGATGGCTAGTCATAACTTGGTCACCGCGTCGCCTTGGGACATTCGTCAAAATCTTTTGCCAAAGCATGACCTTCTTTTGCCCTTTATCCCCAATGGGAAAGGACTTTTCAAGATGATATATGGATCTCTTGCTTTTTGATATATTCATTCAGTAGGAATGTGGAAGTTCGAAAGGGCTCCTTTTGGAATGTTATTTTATTCTAGAGAAGATATGAATAAATATTATCTTCCATTCTTATTATATTCCTTCCACAATTGTTTTCTTTTTGTAACTTACTATTTTTTTCTTTCACCATACCAGTAGCAAGGTTTTGTTTACACATTTTGTTTTAACATTACTATACAAAATAATTCTTTGTAAAATTGTTAAGGATAAACATTTTAGTTAAAACAATCTTTTTAGACTAATAGTAGTAGACATTCTAATTGATTTTTATGGGATTTATTGTTATTTCTCCTTTCCTCGTTATTTTTTCTTTAATTCGAGCATTTTTAATTTATTTTGCAACTTTCATGTGGAAGTTAAATTATTTATTACATTGAATTATTTTTATACGAATAAATTCATACAAAAATTGATGACGTAATGATTTTTTGTACCGTGTACTTTGAGAAAAAAATATGGTCAAAGGTCCCAGAATATAGTAAAATTTGCCGTGTTTCTGGCTCTATGGGAACACCAAAAATCACGGTAATTTTCACCGAAATGCTTTGATTGTTATTTTAGTAAAGTTTAAAACAAAATATAGTTTCATAATAAGGTAAAAAAATTGGCAAATGAGAAATTTGGCTGTTTTATCATAATACCTTTGAGCATGGCATAAAAAAAAATTCGGTTAAAAAATTTATTTTTTAATTTTGAATTTTTACTAAATGTGTGGTCGTTAGGACTATAATTTTCTAAGCCAGAATTTCGGATAGACCGCTTCACTGTAAGCAATTCCGGATCAAATTACGGTACAAAGTAGGAATTCTTAGGAGCTTTATCCATAGAATCCATTTTACTGTAAAATCCATTTGTACCGTAAAACATTATACCGTAATTTTAATAGTCTATTTATTTAATTAGAGTGATTTTACGGTAATTATTACTGTAAAAGTTATGGTAACTATATTTTTTGTTCCGTAATATGTTTCTGTAAAAATTGATTTTTCCTTGAAAAATATTGGATCCTAAAGTGCCTGTACTTTCTACAGTAATTTTTCACATAGCACCATACATTACCAGAACCATACATTACCAGAAAAAATACATTATGCATGACTTAAATGCCTTATGTTTTTGGTTTTATAACCAAAATTAAGTTTTTTTTAAACCAGTTTTTAGTCATTTTCATATGGTTCCGTCATTTTACGAGAATTCTCCGTGCATAAATAAATAATGAACTCTTTCAACTTTAGAAATAACACAAATTATCTTATTGCGTTGCATCTCAGAATTCTGATGACATTTCTCTTGAAACAGAATGTATTTTCTTTCAGAAATCAATTAGGTAAAAAGCTTCACATAGTAAAACAAGTTTTATGGTCCGTAAAAGTAATTTAAAGCACCCACTTGTTAAAAGATCTCTGAACATTTTTAGGAGCAGTAAAAATAGTGTTAACTAAAAAAACAAACCTTGTCCCTCTTTCACCTGACTAAATAAATTATCTTAATTACAGTTCTAACTTGAATAATGACGATAATAAAATTCAATCAAATCTGTATTCATAATTAGTGCTTCAAAAGTAATCCCAAAAGTGCATGTAAGAAAAAAAATTGCAGTGTACTGAGAAAAGTTGTGTGGTTAAAACTACCAAAATGTTGTAAAATTTTACCGTGTTTCTTTATTTATAGGAACACTACAAAGCACGGATATTTTAACTTGAAGAGCTTCAGTTTGGTAAAACTAAGAATAAAGAATTATTTTATCATAAATGCTAAAATTATGGTTAAAATGTGGTTAAATTAGGTAATTTTATCATATTAGCTGAAGCATGATGGCATGACAACCATCATTTGGTTTGTTTTTTCTTTCTTTCAGTTTAGTACTTTTTTTCTAAATATGCGATAATAAAAGTTATAATTTTCTAAATAGTGGTAGTATGAATTTGCAGTAAAACCATTACCAAATGAATGGAAGCCATTACCATACTAATATTTTAAATACCGTAAATTTTGGTTTTATTACCTTATTTGGTTTATTACCAAAAAATTCCTGCGGTAATTTTATCGGAATACTTTTCTTTTTGCAAATATTTAATATTCTTGGGTATGAGGAAGCCTGAGAAAGGTTTTACTGTTTAAAAATTAACTATTAAAGAATTAGTTAATGATCACGAAAAATATATTACACATTTTTGGCATTTCGTTGGGCGTAGTTGCCTTATTGTAAACCAAACCATTCCTGTCTAGTAATAATTTACTAAATAATTGCAATATGACAATATTTACTGTGCCGTTTTTATTATTATTGTAAAAAAATTAGTACATCATTGTGAATCAACCGATATGTTTTAAAAAACAACCCAAACTATTTCATTTTATGTCGTGATGTATTTTCAAAGTTGATATCATTTACAGATAATAATATTATATCATTCTAACTATTTAAAATTTTCTTGTGATATAGATTTTCTGGAAGTTGTAAACTTTCCATACTCCTTTAGATGATTATCAGGAAGATTTGCTGCTGATCTATTACATCACTATTACAAAATTAATAAGTAAAACAGTTTTTCTCAAAATAGATTCTTTTATTTGCTATTGCAATTTCGATGTCTTGGTGAAGCGGTTCACAAATGGTAGGGCACTACGGAACCCCAGAGTTCCGTGGAAGGGTCGTAGATAATTATGAATTTTTTAAAATTTGGTTTGATTTTTGAAACCTGAAATTAAATTCATGTCCGATTAGTAATCCATGATTTATTTAATACTTCCGTTATTTTTATAAAATTATTTTATTGAAATAAATTTGTATTTGATTGAAAAGAAAGAAAATTCCAAAGAATGCTTTTTCCAATAACAATATAATGATTAAATCGTGAAAAGGATACATAGATTTATGAAAAAATTCGTAGTATTTTGCATCGAGTAAAAATAATCAAATTCAACAATGAAGAAGTATGTTTCTGTAATAACCATTTTCAACGTTTTTTCAAACGTTGTTTTCCAATAACAATATTATGATTAAATTATGAAAAGAATACAGGAATTTAGGAAAAACTCCAGTAATATTTCGCATCGAATAAAAATAACCAAATTCAACAATGAAGAAATATGTTTCTCTAATAACCATTTTCAACGTTTTTTCAAACGTTTTTTCCAATAACAATATAATGATTAAATTATTAAAATGATATATGGATTTATGAAAAATTCCAGTAATATTTCGCAAGGAATAAAAATAACCAAATTCAACAATAAAACAGTATGTTTCTCTAATAACCATTTTCAACGTTATTTCAAACATTTTTTCCAATAACAATATAATGATTAAATTATGAAAATGATATATGGATTTATGAAAAATTCCAGTAATGTTTCGCATAGAATAAAAATAACCAAATTCAACAATTATGATGTATGTTTCTCTAATAACTATTTTCAATGTTTCTTTTTTTCCTCTTTCGTTTTTATTTTAATTATACCTATATTTCAGCTAGTTTATTTTCACTTAATGTGTGTACTTAAATCTGAATAAGAACTAGATAAGATGCTACTCTTGATCTGTGAATTCTACTATCTGATACTTAACCCAATTTTAAAACTAGTATTGATAACGCAACACGAGGAAAAAATTTTATTCTTCAATCATTCACTAAATATTTTCAAAATATTTAATAAAATATAGATCATGAAAAATTTTCAAAACAATTAATAGTCTTTCGTTAATCAATATGTTCCCAATTGCTTATGGAACTTATTCATTAAAGTCCAAGGTTCCGCCAAAAGTATCTTGATCATTTAAGATTCCACAACCAAAAGATATTTAGAACCGCTGTTGTAGTGCACGTTTTTTTAATAAAAAAGTAATAATATTAGTTCAGCTACTCGCAATGACGACATTGCTATTATAATAAATGTCCCAAGATGCTTTGCGAGAATGACTGAAAAAATGATATATTGTAACATTTCAGTAATCCCTAGACGTTTAGGTTATATGTTTCGAGCTCTCAAAAGGCATAAAGATACGTGCCCATATGCCTATACTCTATTAAGAGGAAAACATATTGAAACAAATAAATGCGTGATACGCCTTCTAATGTCCCATGGGTCATTACATAACAGTTTCATTTTTCTCGGTCAAGAACGTGACGTGTTAGCCGAAAGCGTGAGGCCATCCTTTAACCAACCGTCTGTCCTTGAAAATCAATCGATTTTTGACCATGTGTTTTACTAGTTAAACACTTGAACATGGATCGCCGATTTCCAATTATACTCAAAATCCATTTTCTAGCCGATCAATGAACTCACAGTGTTGGGCGCGGAACGTCAAGAAGTTTTCGACTCGTCTTCATTCATCTGCAAAATAACATCCCTAAGTAGAAGAGAGGAACGTGAGTTAATGCGATAAAAGCCTAGGGACTAGATTGTTTACTCTCACCAGAAGGGTACTTTTAAATTGTTTAAAAGTACCTGTCGCTGATATAAGAAAATTGCATTTCAAATTGACAGGGTATCAATAATTGTAAAAGTCAATTTTCTCATTTATTTTATCGTAAATTTTATGAGTATAACATTAGTTATTTATATAAATGAAGTGCATCTATGAACATTCAAACTGAAATATAATTTTTTATTTTTTATTGTATTAGGTAAACATTTATTTATGTTTAAAAATGATATAATTAAAGTTCTTATTTTAAAAAAATGATATTCTTAAAATGGATGAACATATCGAAAATGTGATATGTGAAGAAGACTTTGATACTTTCTTAAATTTCTTAAAAGTTAATTTACCCAAGTATTACTAAAACTAAACTCAGCGGCGCGACAGCCTATAAAGGGCCAAGGCCTACTGTGCCCATCTCTTCTTGACCTTGGGCTCTGGGGTGCAGGAACAGATGTTCCGGTCAGGTGGTCAGCCGAACGCGGAACCCCCAGTGTTTAGTTCCCAAGCATGCTTGGTACTCATTTATCGACCCACTGAAGGAATGAAAGGCTGAGTCAACCTTGCCCGGCGCGAGGATCGAACCAGGGACCTGTGGCACGACAGCGCTACCGCTCAGCCACCAGGCGTCAAGTATTTCAAGTATTACAGTTTTATTAAAATTAAAATGGAAAAAAGGTAATGTTTAAAACCATGAACGATTCGACAAAACAAGATAACACTAATTTCAATTTTGTCATATTTTGCTCATAATAAAGTTTTTAACTCATTAAGTTTGTAAATAAAAATAACTAAAAAAACTACAAATGTTTATAAGGTTGGCCCCACTGCTTTTTTCAGGGTTTTCTTTACAAAAAATGAATAAAATCACTTTTCATCTGTGCATATTTCTACTGCATTCAGCATTGTAATTTGGTATTAAGAAAGTTACACAACGTAAACAAGTGCAAACCGGTTTTAGTCGTGTAAAAACAATAAAACTGTATAGTATCACCTGATAATTAAGATGTTGCATAAAATCTTAAAGTACATCTAATAATTTGGCCAGTAACTGTATATTATACAAGGAATGTTCAACCTGTAAATCATGAGCTAGGCTTAGATCCCTCAACTATTACTCTAAAAAGCTCGGTAAAGTCTCCAATATTTCATCTGAGAACGAGAAATAAAATCAGCAAAACAATTGCACATATAAGTTTATGTATTAAACCTAGTTTTATCTAGATAATTAATCCCATAATTATTTAAGTTATTAATTCTAGTGTTATTTAGAATATTAAACCTAGTAGGGTTTTCATTATTAATACTATTATTATTTAGATTGTTTATCCTTTCAATATTTATATATTTACAACAGCACTATTTAAATTACTTATTCTGATATATAATTTAAACTATTACTTTTACACGGAGAAAAAAATATGGTCAAAACTACCAGAATACGGTAAAATTTATCGTTTTTCTGGCTCCATAGGAGAAAAAAACACGATCATTTTTAGTGATGATCTTTGGTAATGATTTTGATAAAATTTAGAATAAAATATGGTAAATATTTTTGTGATGATATCTTATATTCTGGCTTAAAAACCCTTTATTCGGCTGCATTCACTTCTCATTTTTGCAATTTTTACTAAATGTGTCTGAATAAGAATTATAATTTTGAAAAACAGACTATCCGTTACTGTAGGAATGCAACAACTACTAAGTAAATGGATTAAATACCGTATATTTCGCTTTTATTAATCAGAATTGAGAGTTTATTGAATTGAGGGTTTTTGCTTTATGCCCATGAATTCCATTACCATACAATACTGTAATTTAACCATTTTTTTTCAGTGTACTATTGCGATTTTTAACTTTACAATTTCTTTTTATTTAGATTATTAATTCTAGTATTATTCAATATGCTAATTCTAACATTGCAGTGATTATAAAATTTTCTAATATTTGAACGACTCTCTATTTTAATAAAATTACCTAAAGTCAATATTTTGCTCATCAATTAAATGTTCATTTTAAAAATCCATTCTTCGTTGCATTTTCTGAAATATTAACAAAGTGAAATACTATAATTATTAACAATATTGCTTGCAAGATAGATATTTTGTTCATAAACAAATCTGATAACTAATTTCCATTCAGAGCTAATAATATTTTGAGTTCCATTAAACTTATAGTAACTATTTAATCGAAAAAAGACTGGGAAGTTCACAAAATTTTAAGGCACCTGCAAATCTAGTTATAACTAGATATAATAGAGACTTTACAGTACTGTGACTCATTTAGTCAAGATTGGAACTAAAAGAATATGATTTTGAAACTTTATGATATTGAGCACTGCTCATTATCTTTTAATCTTACTCTAGATCTATTTCGTCTATGATCAATGAACTTTCAATCAGAGAAGCATGACCATTGCTTGTCAGGGTTTTTGGTATACGTCATTCATGTGAGAAATATTGATAGTTAATGGAATGGTAGTGTGAATTTGGAAGTTAGAAACGATTACTCGCTACTGCACAAAAAAATACCTATTTTAAAATGACTCTTTTGTTTCAGAAATGTGGTTCTGAATATAAATAAAAAACTTACTTTCTTTTTGTTTGGCTATGCTTCATTGAGAACTAATTTTCAATTAGGAAGGAATCTTTTCAATTCCTATTTCTATCATGCTTCATTGAATTTAAAGCAATCATCTTGACATTATCTTTATACTTTGAATGATTATGAATCATATAAAGGATACAATGATCTTTCATATTTTTTAAAACATTAACCAAATCGTAAAAAAGTATAAATTAAACTTTAAGTGTATTGTTATGGATAGTTTTGAGGAAGATGTTTTTTGGAAAATTATTTTCTATATTAAAAAGCGTAAATTTAATGCACTATATGATTAAAAATATTTTTTTTAAAGTAATACACATCTTTGAATATATTATTTATAAAAGTAGGAAACAAATAAGATAATAAATGTGCAAAAATTTTCATTTGCTGTTCAACTCAAATATGGAGCTCAATATTAAATAAATAATCCCAAAGAGAACTGAAGCCTGGTAAGATATTAATTGATTAAAGGATTAGACGACCGGCCTGTGTAGGGGTCAGGGAACTGGCCTTGCATCAAAAAGGTTCTGGGTTCGAATCCCGGGCAAGGCATGGATGTTCTTTCCATCTCTGTACTATCTGTCCTTACTGTGGAGGCAATGCTGGTCCACCTAATATGGTGACTCTGAAAGAGTGGCCAACAAATCTGCCCTTCAGATCCCTGCATTACGAAAGGTCATTTTCCAGGTGGGCATTGGAAAAAAAAATTAGACGGGCTTTAAAATTTAGACTTAAGGAGCACGATAGATATGTCCGTTATCAAGAACACGAGAAATCATCAATTGATGCTCATTGTTGAAATCTTGGGCATAAATTTAATTTCTGCAATGCAAAACTACACTCCCCAAAAGTGAAATTGCAACACCAAGAAATAATACACGTAGCGTCATGCAAATTTCAGGAGNGTACGATGACGATGACACCACGCCAGGCGTCTAGCCCTGTGTAAAGCGGTCAACGGTACCCCTGTTGCTGGTACCCGTGCACGTAACTGCACTTCATGCAATCTGTTGCGTATGTTTTGGGTGGACACAGATCAACCTGCTTCTGAAGGCAACCGGCTTCGGATGGCACGTGCCGTGGTTAAAGGATCTCGAATAGTCAACTGCCGAATACGCCGGTCTGTGCGCTCTGACGTGCACCTGTGCGCACCACTTCCTCTTCGGCGTGCACGTAGATCTTCCTGAATCCATCGTGTGACACAACGTTGAATGGTACTCACGTTGTGCCCAACACGAGTTGCTATTGCGCGCAGCGACAAACCAAATTCATAGAGTTCGATAATACGGTCACGTTCCCCGGTCGTTAACTGATGGTATTGAGCTCGACGGCGTCTCAGAGGCATTTTCTACGCTTTTTCGAAAGTCGCAAGTGCTACGCAAAACCTCAGATGCCGTTTATGAGAAGGGAAAGTTGCTGGCCCTTATAGCCCGAATATGCGTACCACGTGATCAGATGTGTGCGCAAATTTAATCATTTGCATATCTATCTCACTACTATCGCTCCTGAAATTTGCATGACGCTACGTGCATAATTTCTTGGTGTTGCAATTTCACTTTTGAGGAGTGTATTTCCACCCCAGTCACGTCAGCTTATCTTGATGTCCGGGAATCTTGTTTTATTCATATGAATGCGGATGCCTTAGTTAAGGACTTAGTTCCTCGCCACCTCTATAAAACACGTGGAAATGCATTTTACCCTGATTTACTCCTCTGGGCCACTGTAGTTTTTTTTTCTGTATTTCATCATTTTTTCTCTTTTTTTTTCAGTTTTCGTTTGCAACTTCACTTTTTTATTTCAAATCGGTTTTGCATTTTCATTCACGTCTGGCAAGTCTTGATAATGTGCGCCTGAATTTGAGCGCTTGAAATATGTAGACTGTTCTTTCCAATTTATATATTTTTGAAACGACTGAATTTTTTAATCAAGTAATGTATTTCAGTATTCAAATGTTTAAAAATATCCATAATATGATATTTGAAATATCTTCTTTTCTTAGCAATAAGATTGTTTTTTGATAAAGAGAAGTAATGTTTTTCAAGCTAAACGTTTATTATTTTAATTTATGCGAATTACATCGGGCTAACACTACGTGCAAGTTTACAAGAATTTCTTGCTTTCAAAATGAATGTATTCAATTCCTAATAAATTTGATACGCTGAATACGAAGACTTTCACTAACTCCCGCAAACTCGTATTCAAATGTAAACAACATATAGACAATATTTAGAGATTGCTAAGATCGGTGTTTTCATAAATGAAAATAATTTTCGTTTGGTACGAATGAGTAAGTGCTTGGTGTATGCTTTTCCCATTATGAGTACCTCGATTTAAACAACAACCATTTAAATTGTATAAGAACGCTCGATTTGATGTTAACCTCAAATTAAGTATTCCTTCCCTCAATTTTCAGACTTGATCAACATCATTTTTGGAGAAGTATTACACCGTAGTTTTCGCAGAATATATGTTACGGTCAATATGAATAGTCGGTCATTATTAATACTTACCGGTCAATATTAATAGTAACCAAATAAGCCGGTTAAAGTAAATGATTTATGCGAATTTATCACACTAACTGGGTATTATTAATAACTAGCCGCCTGAGGCGGTCAGCTGTCCGCCAAGCTAAAGGTTTTCACAAATAAAGTTTTTTAAAGCATAGCAGGAAATCTGAAGATTAGTGGACAATTAAAGTGTTCCTGTCCTGCAATTTTGTCTTCATATCCAGTTCTGCTGCAGATGTGTTGTAGCTCTTGAGAATGCTTGAAGATGTAACTTTGCTATGGTAACCTAAGGCCTATGGTAACCTAACCTATAATATAACTATCAGGTGGAGACTTGTTCTTTTTTTTTACAAAAAAGGCCTCAGAAATTGTAAAAGCATACAAAAGTTGCTTACGAAATCATCATTGGCCAATAGCTGAAAATTAAACACGATCTTCTTCCAATCTTCTTTGACGTTCCTCAGGTGTTTCTCGGGCCCTAGCACTGCTAGTTGAGAAACGATCCTCTTCTAATTTTCTTTGACGTTTCTCTGATACTTCTTGGGCTCTAGAATTCCTTGTCGAAATTCGGTCATGTTCCATCCTTCTTTGACGTTCCACAGACGTTTCTTNTTTTTCTTCTTGAAATAAAGGAATAGAGACGCAGAACATATTGCCATTAAATAGGTTATTTCTGTGAAGGTTAGTTCTGATTTATTTATGAAGTGGTTAAGGCTTAAAGAGAGTTAATATGTATAGATGCGATATCAAAATTAGATTTTACAGTAAAATGTGACTTATATAATTTTTTTTAATTTCATATGGTAAATAACAAAAGCTAACTACTAAAACAAAGGAATTATTTGAAGAAAAACCGCACCGTTCCCCAGTAGTTACTTTTAGGAAGAATTTAATTGCTTTTTAAAAATGCATATAATCAGATTTCAAAAATTAGGTTTTATGTCAACGTGTGACGTATAAAGACTAAAAATAGTTGAATATATGGGTAAATTCAATTTTAGAAACATAGGTTTGTATTTTTTAACATCTAGCTTCATTGCTTTTAATTTACCTACATATCGTAGATAAGAATCAGTAAAACCGATTAGCTCTTCAACCATTCTCTGCAACCTTTTTAAATTTTCCCGGTTGTGGCCACCCTGGAAAATATTTATAATTCTGCTAATCAAAAATTCTGATAAAATTACCAAATTATATATTAAAGACATTTTCAGTAGGAAAAAAAACAATGTAATTCTGGAAATAAAACTAAAATATACTGTATTAAAACCATTCATTAAATGCTTCTGTTTATATCATAATATTAACTGGTTTTCAAAATTATAGCTCTTTTTAACCCCCCCCCCCAATTAGTAAAAATAAAAATTGCAAAAGAAATTTATCCAAATAAATGGATTTTTATGCCATGTTATAAGGTATGATGTAAAATTACCAAATTTCAAATCAAGTGCCTCATTTTAACACGCATTATAAATCAATATTTATTCCTTAGTTTTATCAAAGCGCGTAGATAAAAATTACCGAGCTTTTTAGTGTTCCCACTGAGGTACATTTTACCATATTCTGGTAGTTTTAACCTAACTGTTTTCCTCAGTGAGTAGTACTACCTATAATCGGATGCATTTTACCATGTAGTGTCAGTTTTGTTATAATTTTTATATTACAAGTTTCTGAACTAAACGACAGGGAAGCGTATCTCGTTTCAAAAACTTAAAACGTTAGCCAGGTTCACTTCCTCGCATCCATGCTAAGATTCGTATCTGAGAAGTAAGTACCGTTTTGGAAAAACTACTATTTTTTTCCAAACAAAATTTAATTTTGAAATTTTGCATTTTTCGGCATTTTGGAAACTATATTTCTACATAGTTACCAACACTCAAATATTTGCCATTGCAAGGAATCAACTTTACTTACTCCTCAGCTCTACAGTCCATGAAGGACCTCGGCCTCCTTTACCTCACAGCTCCAATTTTTTTCGGTCTTTGACCTTTATCTTCCAATCCAAATCAACTTTACCTTTAAAAAAAAAAAAAAAAAAGATGCCGCCTGCGGAGATAGCCACTGATGACCCCCGTTTTTTTCTTCGTCATTGTTTTGTGACAATCTCATGCAAAGCAGTTTTTGAAATTTGCGGAAACTTTCCACAATGCAATTCTTATTGTGAGCCATTCACGCTTACAACGAAACCATCATTCACAGCAGAATACTGCCAACTTCGTAGATATAGTCATGAACATTGGTGCGCCCATCATTGAATTGCACAATCCACATTTTCATCATTCCATCACTCACCATAGATCTCTAGAAGTTGACAGTCAGTATTTCAGTTGCCTTAACACTCCTTGCGTTCAAAAACCATGGTACAAAACGCACATCACAGTCGGTAAGATTGGCATTCGTCTTAAACATTATAAACGTTCACTATCATGCGTAAACGCAACATAATCCAGCGGTGATGACGTCAGTTGGGAAACAATGAACTAGAAACTGCAGAATCAACGCGAAACTGCAGATGACGGTAGAACACAACGTTACTAATTTTCTGGATATGCCTTGTATATTTCGCACTCTAAATTTTACGAATGGTCAGACGTGAATATCAACTTGAAAATTTTGCTTACTTTAGGCTTGCTGTCGTATGAAATTTAATTAATTTACTTTGCCCTAAAAATGTTAGTTTTTGCCCTTTACACATTGTAAACTTTAATTTGAACACTTTGCCCTACACTGTAAAAAATTTCGAATCAAATTACGGTATAAGGTACCGACATTTTGAGTGCATCATCCGTAAAATTCATTTAACCGTAAAATCCATTTAAACCTTAAAATATTATACCGTAATTTTCTCAGAAATATTTATTTAATTAGAGTGAGTCAGTGATTTTATTGTGATTATTACTAAAATAAATGCTGTAAGTCAGATTTTTTGTTCCGTAACATGTTCCTCTGAAAATGGATTTTACGGTAAAAAGTACGGGCATCCTGAGTTCCAATACTTTTTACCGTAATTTGATCCGAAATTTTTTTGCAAAATTCTTTTTTCTTTTGCGTATTTTTTAATTTGATATAGTAATACTGTTTTATTTTAATTTTTATATATTATTTTAATTTACATATTTATTATTCTAATTAATTTTTGTTCTACTATGTTTGCGTATAAAAGAAATGAACTAGAGGATACGTTGTTATTCTAAATATTATTTTTTAGCCCTATAAGAGTAAATTTGAATTTTTTTTAAAAAGTAAGGTAGTCAATTTCATATTTTTAAACGCAAGGCATTTCAATTCAAATTTAATTAGCTATTAATAAGTTATAATTATTAATAATAAAATAAATTTGCAGTTTATACATTTCATTTAAGTTTTCAAGTTAAGTTATTTTACAATTATACTTCAGATAACTAAATAAATTGAATCGAAATCAAATTTATCTTAACATTTGTTTTAGCTAATTATTTTGTCAGTAACAAAGGATGTAAAAAAGTTTAATAAAGTATTCTTTATTTTCTTAAGAAGACGAAATTTCTTTCATTATTTATAGAAAAGCTTCTCCTCTGTAGAATTAAATTACTAAACAATTCTTTAGAAAATAGGAATTTAATAAGTAATAGTTCTTTCCATTAAACGAACTAAACATTTAATTTATTTTATCTTGAAAAAGTTTCCAATTTAAAAAAAAGTTTCTTAATTACTCTGTTAATAATGATAAACTTAAGTTTGAAAAACAAACCAATTACTTTTATACATAAAAAGTTTGATAAAGTGTAATTTTTAAGCAAAATAGTTTTTTTATTTTCAAAAAAATAAGAGCATTTTGTATTTGAAGTTGAAAAGTATTAATTAAATTCTCAATTTAAAGAATTGTCTTCATTGTCAAAGTTATCGAGTTCTTTTTATTCTTATCAAAATTAAACAACGTACATTTTAGTTACTTTAATTAGAAATATGTAAATGAGAAACTAGTCAAGAATAACCTTTAAAGAATTTTCTTGTTTTACAAGGTGTGTAACTTTTTTATGAAAAGTTCTTTTTTACTTAAATTCTTTAGCAAATTCACTGTTTAAACTTTAAGTCTGTTCAACAACAAAATGGGCGAAAAGTAATCTTGGGTGACATTGTATAAATTTGTCATCTCAAAGTTTTGCCAAAGGGTGCATAGTTGGAAAAAAGTTAAAATACTTATTGTTAATTTATAACGTAGACTTTATTTTTCTAAATGTAGCGTTCTCTTTTACGCCGGAGGGAAGATGTCAAGCTTTATATACGTGTGTTTAGAAATTTTGATCATTATTTTTCAGGTGCTTTCGTTCTCCTTCTTATTATTATTTCTCTCTCTTTTTTTTGCAAATAATTTACAAGTAGATGCAAACATTCACTGATGCAACAATATAAATATAAAATAAAATGGCTTCAGTTTGTTTTGAATTTACGAAATAAAATATTTATATCTATGGATAAAAAAAAATTTTTTTATGTTTCTTAAAAATAAATAAAAATGGAACAACAAGTTTTATTTCTGCCTTATTCAACGTGTAATGTTTTATTAAGCGTGACTATCTATCATACTTACGCAAAATTAACTTACAATACAGTATTGTCTTCTGAATAGAGCAATATACTCGAAACTGTTTATAAACACGATGTTAAAAAGTAATTTTTAAGCCCTTATCAAAAATGGACAAAAGGGAGACACATTGATATAAAAAAGAACTCTGTCAAAACACTATTGGTACCAAGCAGAGTTATAAATTAAAATGTGACAGTCAGGCTTCAATAGCACCTAAATACAGTTTTTAGTCAAATCGGTCGGTTAAGCTAGGCGTGATTTTAAAATTTTATTTTTAACCACAATATTTATCCTTTTTTATCATAGTAGCAAAAAAAAGAACTTTTTCTAAATGAGATAATTCTTAAAATGTACTACACAACTGTAAATATGTACACAACACCTAAATCGGAGCTGAGTGACTAAAAAAAATTATAAAATTCATGGATAACATTTTCTCCAAACTTAAGGATGTTGATTTTGAGTAATTAACTCTCTCCGTATATATAAAAAAATATATTTACAGCATATTTACAACAATAAATTGAGTCCATAAAATTAAAAACTTAAAATATATAAAATATTTCCATGATGCAAAGCATATCAGTACTTTCGAACTTGAAAAATACACGATATAAAAATTTCGCGTATCTGAACATCAAAAATGGTGGCAACAACTATACAGCAATATGGTGTTTCACTAAGTTTTCCATTGCACCAAAACTCAAGAACAATTCCTGTTGCTGTGAAACACCTAGGATGTTCTTTTTCACGACTTGGTGTAAAGTAGCCTTCACCAGAGACCATGTTTGTTATTTAGTAACACTAAAATTTATATCTACAGTAAGGTATGATACACATAAGTATCAGTAAAGTTATTAATGGACATTAATAGTTATTTATAAAGTGAGAATGAGAAATTTAAGTTGCATACAATGGGAAAGACGAGGATGGAAACATAAGATATATTTCAATTGCGGGAGGCAACAGTTGAGAGGCGGTGTTTTGAAGCCTTTTCAAGTTTCCCCAGTACAAAACTGTCCTTATTTTTTTTACCAACCTCTCCTTCCTCTCTTGTGATTTGACAACTTTTAAAAGCAGTACATTTATTCCTTACTTAAATTTTAATTTGAAACCATCCATGTGTTCGTTGACATTTATGTCATGTATATATATACAGATATATATATATATATAAAAGCTACAATTTTTTTCTGTTCTGAGTTCAATAAATTATATTATATATTATTTCACATAGAAAAATGAATTGAAAATTTTTAAGCTTCTTTTCTAGGTTGAAGAAAAACTCACAACCCACTACCAAAATTGGTATAAAAAAAGTAACTCAGATTTTTCTTGCGATTCTCACGATTTGCTTTAAAACCTATAAATGCTAAATCCATGTGGTGCAGCAAGGGCTTTTATATTGATGGATTTACATAAGTGAAAAACATCTCGCACTTGAATGTTTTTGATAGAATATTTCAAGAGGAGCCTTCTATTTCATTTTCAAAGGTAGCTTGAGGTTAAAAAATGGACTTAATGCTCTAGAATAATTCATGACTCCAATAAACCTCAAGGCAGGGATAGGAGGAAAAAAAATCAACGTAGCGAGCAAAGTCGAAATATCATCGATAAACACAAAGCTGCAAGTGAAATCCAAGCTGAGAGGTTCCAACTCAATTCGTTTCTGAGCAAAATCAACGTACGTGACGCGAATCCAAATACCATTTTTCGGGATAAGAAAAAAATTCTATTCCATAAAACGAAATTTTCCGCTGAGGCTTTTGGGAAAAGGAATGCTCCAGCTCATCGCAATGATAAACACCCGGCGCAGAACCCTACTCTTCTTTACTACTCATTAGGCTCCTCTTCCTCTAGAGGTGAACCGAATCGATCCAGCATGACGTGCTTGCTTTATACGAAATTAGTGAAGGACAGGATGGCTTTTAATCCTATTCCTGCTGCTTCTCTTGGTTCATCTTCACCTACTGGAGAACAATTTCCTGGTTTCCCTGGCGAGAGAGGAGGCGGTAGGAGGCATGGTTCTTTCTTTTTTCATAAAAATGCTGGAAGCTTGAAAGGAAGAAAAAAAAGTACTAGAAGATTAGTGTAGCGAAAAGGATAAGAGATAACCTCTGGAATTAAAGATAGAAATGACATTGTGGTTTCCCAAAATGTTAGGATTTAAGCTTAATGCGCAGAAATACAATCGTTGCGGTGTGAAGGATTATAGGTGCCTTTTGTAGAAAGAAATACCATTTAATGAAAAAAAAAGCTTAGAAGTATTATAACTTTATTGTGCTGTAATTTAATTTTGGACGGTTATATGCAGTTATAAATTGTTTTTTTACGTGATCTTGCCAGAATTGGAGGAATTAAAGGTAACTAAAATCAATCGAAAATCGATTCAAAAACGCTTAATTCAAATACTTGCTGCACGAAATAAATAAACCCTACTTTTATTAATTACTATTTTGTCGGTGTACAAAATATTGTGCTTCGATAAGTGCAAGACGTGTTTACGTGCGTAATACCAATCCTTATCTATGTGGTTAATAGTTAAGAAAAGGAGCATATATGTTTTTCTTTTTCAATTTTCTTTCGATTTTCACCAATACTTATTGAATAAAATTTAAAGATAAAATGAAAAGTAAGAAACAAATAAATTAAATAAAAAATAGGCAAATAAAATTAACAAACAAAAGCAAGCTAGTTAAAATTAGAAAAATAAAATGTGTCTAAAAATGAATGTGTAGCTCAAACTGAAACTTTTCGTAAATTTTTTTCTCCGAATTTTAATTTTTCGAATAAGTTAGCTTCTACTTTTTACTAAAACTATTAGAGCAATATAACAGGATGCATTATCTTCTGTTTCATCCTTTATAATGACTCTTTTCGACTGTGTCTCTGTAGTACGGTATTTACACTTACGTAATTGCATTTGCAGGCTTAAAGCCAGAAAAAACCACTCATAGTTAAAGGACTGTGGTGCGGAGACCGAGTAAAAACTACCATCATCTGATTGTACTATAAAAATTGGGCACGAGCTATCACTGTTTTCAGATCATAATAAAGGATAAACTTTATCCTACTCGAAAAAATAATTTTTGCGAAATTATCATACCGTATGTTAATAAAATTTTGGTTACAAAGTCAACATAATTCTGTTTAATAAAGCCAAAATATATGGTATTTAAACTATTCATTTAGTAATTTTTCCCTTCATATGATAACTGTTTACCGGAAATTATGGTTTTTAAAATACAGTTTTTCTTCACATTTTTTCTTGTCACTCATTTAGCAAAAATACAACATTGAAGAGAAAAATTAAACCAAAAAAATGGTTTTAATGCCGATCTAAGGCTTCCTGATAAAATTAAAAAATTTTACCACTTTTACAAAACCATGTTTTATTATTAATTTTACCAAAATCATTACAAAATCTCTTCGGTAAAAATTACCGAGCTTTTTGGTTTTTCTATAGAGCTAGAAACATGGTAAATTTTATCATATTTTGGTAGTTTTGTTCATACATGTTTTTTCTCGCAGAGAATTTATTTCCATAAACTTAACCCATGTAAGTACCTAAGAAATTGTATTTTTCAGTTGATCAACGTCGAAGAGAAACTTAAATTTTATATTTCCGAGCCATTGCAGATTTTATTTCAAGTTCGAAAGGAAAGTTCCCATTTACGATTTCTTGCTTAAGCTAGGTTTTACCGCAATATTTTTGTCTTCATACAAAATCTATAAAAATGCACCTTTTCTTAACATTAACAGAAATTCGACATTTTCTCTGGGAATATTAAGCACTCCATTTTCTGTTGATCCGGCATATCAAAGATATCTCTTCATCTGGCGCAAAGAGAAATTGGGAAAGGCCTAGGAGCTGTGGGATACTGTTTTAGATTCTATGCTTTATTGGCTCTGTTTTCATTCAAGATACGCGCAAGCAAAAACTGTAAAAGACGAAATCGCCGCTTTTTATCTCTTTCAAGTTGCGTGCCAACTCAGCTCCGCAGTTTAAGTACTTTACTGAAGGTACTTTTGTGCCGATACAGAAATTGCTGATTAAGCGAATTTACAAATTCATCACGAGCTGTTCAGTTATTTATTTACATTTTTTATCTTTGCTTGAGGGTGTAAATACCAGTTGTTATTCAGAAGTTGCTTAATGTTAGTTTGAAACATAGATTGCGGTAAAAGTTAAAATTCAGAGCACAGTTTTTTTTCTCTTTTTTGTGAGGATTGTGCTTACTTATATTCAACTACACGCCAAGTAGTAAAATCCGTTAGTTGTCTTCATTAAACTTTATTTCAACGCAAATACTTGCGCTATTTTTTAAAAAAAAAACTGTTTTTTTCAAAGATTTCATTATATTATCACTAGTGCAATCGTGTTAAAAAGCTTATATTTTTGAAGCTCATACGATGTGTTAAAGATTGCAAAGATGCAGTAGACTTCGATATATTAGAGATTTCTAAATAATATAGGAAAATGGAAACAAATAAATCTATATCAAATTAGGTGATTGCAAAATTTCGTTTCTTATGTGAATGTTTAGTGTTCATATTATCCGTTAAAAGAATACAAATACTTTTCTTCTGACAAGACTAATATCATTAAAAAGCAATTAATTAATTGTAAAATGTAGTTATACTATTAATTTACGTCGTACTAGAGCTGCATACTGGGCTATTGGCGACGGTCCAACAGATATCCCTGAGAAATATCCAAAGCCATGCTATCATAATTTTTATCTTCTGCAGAGGATATGACTACCCGGTTTGGGTGCCCAACTACAGGCGCACAAAATCGAACACTTTACAATAGAACAGTTTAACAGGGACCGATAGCGCACATTATTGGTACCTTCGCAGACTAATCCAAGTGGTCACCCACCCGCACACTGACCGCAGCCAGTGAGGCTTGACTTCGGGGTTCGACTGGTAACCGTGTCTTACGATCAGTCTTCTGACGGACAATTGTAAAATGCAACGAAACATTTGAGCAAATATAATTTAGAATTTAATAAAATATAAACTGTTCTATAAAAGATACATAGTTTAATAAATTTTCGCCTTCAATTAGTAAACTAAACATCAATAAAATGCTTCTAATTATTTTCGCGTGACTTGGCAATGAAATTTTAGTAGCGCATTTAGAAAAAAACTAGATTTATTTTATATCATCCTAAGCAAATAATGTCATTTTGTTTATTACATTATTTCTACATAAAGCTATATTTAAGATACCTTTTGGAATTAGGTATTATGTCTTTATTGGGAACAAAATTAAAAACGATTGTGCATAAAAATTATCCAGGTTATGTTATCTCTTTCTACCAAGAGCTTTCATGTGAATGATTGATGAAGAACCTCCATAAAAAAAGAAGCAGAACTGATGAAACTCTATCCGCAGGGAATACAAAATGCGAGACTTTATTCGCCTTTTGTTTAAAATTATATCAGACTTGTCGACATTAAAGTTGTTGTAACGCAAGTTGTTAAGTTACTTTAATATAAGAATCGTAAGATCTGCTATAAAATGTTATCTCAGAGACTGAGTTTCTTTCTATGAAGACCAATCGTAAAATGTTTTATGCCACTATATATATATATTNTATATATATATATTACTTAGTTAATCAGGTCATGTTTAGAAATTTTTACAGGTTTGTATGTATCATGAAAATGCAAGGAATAGCACCTATACTATTACTGCACGTGCTACTATGCAACTGAAGCCACTTAATGTTGAGTACACAGTCCAAATGTTCATCTGTCATAGGCTAGCCTAGAGTCGCAAAGAAAGCAGTTAGATAAGTAGGCTAGCGAACTAAATAGAGATGATACTTTAGATCGTCATAAGTCATAACGTTTTAACGTTCTGATGCGAACTCAGTAGGTTCCTCATAAACACAGTTGAGCTGTAAAAAAAGTACAGTGCAAATTACTGTAAAAAGGACCGGCACTCAGGATGCCAGTACCTTTTATAGCAAAATTCACTTTTACTGCAACATATTATGGAACTGATATACCGTAATTTTTTACGTTAATAATGACCATAAAATCACTGATTCACTCTAATTTAATAAATATTACTGTAAAAGGTCGGTATCATATTTTACGGTAAAAATAGATTTTACGCTAAACAGATTTCACGGATGATGCACGCAAAATTACGGTACTTTATAATGTAATTTTATTCTCTTAATTTAACCATGTACGGTTCTCCTTTGATATTGTCGAGCTCTTGTCTCTTGATGTCAACGCTGCATCCATTTTTAAATTATACTTAAAGGCCACATTAGTAAAAAGAATTCTTAAATTCTTGCCAGTATCAACTGGAAAAATGACCGGGAGAGCCTGGTTCACAGGGCACTGGACTCCCGTCGGCTGGATTCGAACCCCCGTTCGTGAGAACGGGGGTTCGAATCCAGCCGGGCGAAGACTTCCCGTGTCGTAAATGGTGACTGGTGCATGTATAATCTGTCTGGTCACAAAGTCTTCTATGTCCCCATAACAAATTATACCTCTTGGGGGACTGAATTGAAGATTGATCATTCTCTGGTTCAAGTCAAAATTACGATCCATGGATGAATGAATGGATGTAATAATGGGTCTGCCCTATAAATGGGTGTGACGCATTGGTGCGCAGAGGTCAAATTCTCTGACATAGATGTCAATAAAACAAAAATGCTCACGATTCATGAAAAATATTTAGCGTTTGATGATATACCTTAATGGACCGTTTTACGCAAAAGAAACCTTCTGTTTCTTTCAGTGTGTTGCATTCACTTTTTCAGTTAGAAAGAAAACTATTTTGCCCCTTAAAAAAACTAATCTTAATTTTATTTTAGTCAAACTCACAAAATAAAAATAAATAAAAAGCAATTTTCTTCTAATTTTATAATTTTTCTTCGTTTCAAAATATGCGTTAGTTAAAAAAGTTTTTTAAAAAAAGCATGTTAAAACTTTTCAAAGAATTAAAAACTTAAAAAGATTAAAATATTGTTACTCGAGTTTCTTAATAACATCAAAAGCACCTGCGATGCTCAGGAAGTAATTACTTCCTAAAAGAGCATGACATTTAAATATTTTATAACAGAGAGAGAGAAAAAAAAATTCTAAATCACTCATTTTCAAGTTTTGTTTCCTTAAGACTTCTTGACAGATGTGACATAGCCTCGAGTCACTGCAACTTTCTTTAATGAAGCTCCAGAAATTTCCAAAAGATTGCAACGCTTGGCTTAAAGAGCTTCATTAGGGAATTTGAGATATTGTCAAAAGGCTTTTCCTTTGCTTTGGGAAATGATATCGAGATAATTTTTAAAAAAACGACTTTTCTTAGTTTAAAAAGTCGTAAACGAGGACTTCGTATCAGGATAAAAAGAATATTTTATGTTTTATTATTATTTTTCTTTTTACTTGGAATCATTCAAATTAACTTTAGCTGAAGCTAAGCTAAATGCTTGAAGGCATAATTCTTTATAAATATATACTTAAAGTTTCTTTTTTTCAAGATTATTTCAGAGTAAATCAGAACTTCGTGATTCTAAAAAAAGATATCATTTTATTAATGGATATTTTCAAAGTAAGAATGTTTTAACTGGCATTTAATGCCGTGTGAAGGATGATAGTAATTGTTATTTTAATTTATTTCGCTTCTTCTTCTTTATTTGATGTTTGCTAAGCTTTAAAATATTTAGTTTTGCGAAGAATTAGCTAAGACTTAATTTCTTGAGGCGTTTATTTACTTTGGCATTTCGAATCTCTTCATGTATAAGCGTGTGCTTACTGTAAAATGAGTTCCAATTTTTTAGTATTATTTAACGAACTATGGAACATATTAAAGTTTTGCTAAAAAATACTTATTATACTTTGCTAAAAAATACTTAAAATAATAATTATTAGGAATTAATGTCTTTAAATGAATTGAATGATGAATCATATATGCAAATTACTTAAAATAATATTTATTAGGAATTAATGTCGTTAAATGAATTGAATGATGAATAAAATATGTCAATTACCTAAAATAATAATTATTAGGAATAAATGTCTTCAAATTAGTTGAATGATAAATTAAATGTGTCAATTACTTGAAATAATAATTATTAAGAATTAATGTCTTAAAATAAATTGAATGATGAATCAAATATGTCAATTACTTAAAATAATAATTATTAGGAATTAATGTCTATGCAAATGAATTGAATGATGAATCAAATAAGGAGTCTACTAGGAAACATGTCATTTTTCTATTATTCTTTTAAAAAATTCTCTAAAGTAGTTGTTTTATTAAGAATTTAATAATAACGTGCTTTGAAGAATAAAAATGAGAACAGCATTAGTTAAAACATATATTAATAAAAGTATTATAAGTAGTTGGGTATATGTACGTCTAAAGATATAAATGCGTATTTTATGAAAAAAGAAATTAGCACCTCTCTTGCTTTTATAACAGAATACTGAAAATACTTTAATAATTTTCTACTTATATAGTGCTTAAAAAAATTGAAAGTATTTCTGTAATTGAAAGTATTTCTCTTCATTATTTCAAAGGATTTCCTTTCATAATGTTTTCCAACACTAGACTATTTTTCATTCCAAAATTACGGTAAAATAATCGGCAGCAGTCTGTCCATTCCATTAACCGTAAAGTTTATGGTAGAGAACAATTTTTAGCTTTACGGTTTGAAACAGTTTACAACTAGTATGTTTATAGATGAAATGATTGCAAAAGTAGACGGTTTTCTTATAACCATGTCTCATGATTACGAAACTATACGATTTTTTAACCATTTACAAATATCATGGTTTCAAAACGGTAAAAAAGAAATTGTGTCTAGCAACTTTACGGTGCTGCCATCGATGCTTGAAAGAAAGTATTCTGATAGCTTAGGGTCACAAATTGGGGGTGCAGGACACTGGAAACTCTTCATGAGTTAAAGAGAATGGAGGAAATATTATGGTGACAACGCTGGGACTCGAATCCCCGTTCTGTCGTTAATGATATTGACAGAATAACCCTCTCGGCTATAATATGTTTCAAGCTGCTAGAAACTAAGTGGCTTCATTAGGTGAACCTAGTTGGTGCGATAAAATTCTGGATGTTTAACCGCATTAGGTGAAAGCAGTTAATAAACGGTTTTTCTCACAGTTAACATTTTGAATAACATGTTATTTATGGTTATTTGCGTATTTTGTTTGAATATTATAAAATAACAATTAAATAAATTGTTATTTAACAATTTTTTTCGAGAAATTTCTAACAGTGGAGGAAGCGGGTTTCTTTTTAAAAAAAAAGTCTCACTCGTCAAACCTCCATCAATCATCATAACATCAGAATCTTTCATGAGTAGTATCTTTTTTACTTATCTTTAAAAGTTCACACTTTAAGAATGTTATCAAGAAAAGTCAAGATTTGGCAAAAGTTCAAAATTCGAAAATGGCGTTTTATTTTCGTCCATGTGTTTTTAAATTCAAATAAGTGCTTATTAAATGTTACACTTCCTAGATGATAAGATTTTAATATTTTTTTTAAGTAAAATTCAAATAAGTGCTTGAAATGAAATGAGTAAGTTATTTTACTTGCTCGAGTCATAACATCTTGTAAGTTTTTATGCGCAACTTATTTTTGACTAATATTAGCGCGCTTTCATGAGTTTTTTTCATTTATTAATTGCTCTTACATAATACAACACATTTATTTGTATTTTTAGGGATCAAATATGCAATAATAAATGAAAAAAAACTAGGAAATACAAGAAAATTGAAAAACCCAATGCATACATTAGTGAGGCAACAATTTATGAACTTAAATTTAAATAAAACTTGTTGAGTTACTGTTAAAATCTTAAAAGCTTCTTATATATTGCTGTGTATATTAAATAATTCTAATTCTGTACAAGTAGCAGGGTGTAGTTTTTTCGACTTCATTACGTGACAAATTTGGATAACTCTCATTTGCATGAATATTTCAGGATACTTGCGAAGTAAGTTCAATAGATCTTACAATAAATTTTATACAGGATCTTACAATTAAATGAATTTCCTTTTTAATAACCTGCTTGACAAATCATCGTATAAATATTTACAATTAGTGATCGTTTCATTTTCCTTGTAGTTAACTACGACTTCTTTATTACAATTGTGGTTAACTACAACTACTTTTTTTAAATGTAGTGACTATAAAAACTACTTTCTAAATGTAATCGCTACTTCGTTACTTTTAGAAGACAAACTTAATTCGACAACTTAATTTTCGCCAATATTGAATATGGTTTTTAATTAAAAAAATTGCTTGGTCAAATGTGAGGAGATATTAAGAAGTTTTAATTCATGTTTACATGAACGAGTTTTTTATTCTAAAGCACTTTTTACGATTTTTTTTAACTTTCAAACTCTATGCTTTTCGCGAAAGTGATTTAAGAAACACGGGGAAATTATCAAATATTTTTGATTGAAGTGATCAATGCTTTATTATATCCCCTTAGAAAGTAGAGTGCGAAAAAAAAACGGGCTACCCTGAATAAATTTTGATCACATCTTCACGTTTTAGAACTCAATCTTAAAGGTTTGTTAATTAAAAAATAAGTTACGTTATAGCATGCACTTCATATATTACTTTTCGCCAATAACATCAATTTTTTTGATAAGTTTATTTTTAATGCTTTATCAAAATCGTTAGTTGCATAAAGTGTTCAAGTTAGAGTATAATTGCTCTAAACTCCTTCTAAAAATAAAATTTTGTTCCTTAGAGAAAATTATTCCAAGAAAGTGCGTTTAGTGAGGAATTTTGTAACTTAAAATATTGTCTACACTAATTGATTAGCATAATAAGTCACTCTCTCGAATCATTAAGATTGTGCCATAAAACGTGAAGATCCGATAATTAGATCAAAAGTTATTCAAATTGGTCCGTTTTTAGGGGGGGGGGAGTACTGTGCCCAAATCCTTTCCAAAATCATTGAGAAACGTTGCAAAATGAATTCGAAAATTTCTTCAAAATGCTTAACATCTAAATCAATAGCAGCAATTAATCAAACTTGCCTAGTATAGGAAAATTATTATCTTTGTCTAAGAAAGTTAGTTCAGCAATAATAAGTACAGAATATGATTCGAGATATTTATGTTTAAACCTGAGAACACGCATATATACCTCGCGTTCTGAAAAAAAAATAATTTAACTCACTTATTCAAAGGTTGCTTCAGTCGTATCTTGATCAACATTATCAATATACAACAGTTATTTTGACAATAGTGGGTTTTAATGTCGTATAAAAATTGTCAATTCTTATGCTGCATCTAATTTTAATTCAATTGAAGTTAAGAGTGACATAATTGATCTAAACCCTTCTAAAAATAAAACTTTGTGAACACAAACTGCCTCCAAAATCAATGAAAAATAGTGCAAAATGAATTACGGAATTTCTTCAAAATTCTCAACCTGTAATCTATATACAGCAACAATTAATCAAGCCTGTTTAATATATATATATAACTGCATTCATTTTGTGTATAAAAAGTAATTCAGAAGTGCTAAGTACATGATACGACACATTTATGTAAAAGCCCAAGATCTCGCAAATATGCATCTTGCATTCTAAAAGAAATTAAATTGCTTAGTTAAAAGATATTAATTGCTTCCTGTCGAATCTTGAGGTTAGAACTTAATCATTCCGCTCTAATTTGTATTTAATTACTCAAATGAAGTATTTCCACCTCTCTCACTTTGTGGATGGATAAATAAAGATTTATTCCTTTAATCAGAAATGGCAACAGTTTAACAGAGTGGTTTTTGTGTGAAGAAAATGAGAAAATAAATTGCATTTAAGGAAACTCATTTCAATTATGTTTATAAGAGATTTGGATGATTTAGTTCTGTTCAAGAAACATGTAAGTTGTATAAATCGTAATAATTAAAATATATACTTAATTGTGATGCATTATGTAGTGGGGCAAAAAATACTCATAACGAAAAAACATATCCTCAACTCAAATTCATTATAAAACTGCTACACTCCCCTTAAAAAACGTAGCACACGAAGAAAAAATTCTGATAAAATTTATTCTGTATGGTAATGTCATTTAGGAAGAAAAAAAACATAATTCTGTTTAATGAAAACAAAATATACGATATTTAAGCCATTCATTTTGTAATTTTTCCATTAATATGGTAATGGCTAACAGTAAATTCTGTTTTTCAAAATTATAATTATTTAAAGCGCACATTTAGTGAAAAATACAAAGCTACGAAGTAAATGTAACCGAATAAATGGTTTGTATGTCATGCCTAGTTGGCATTCCGTTTTTATTCGCACTTAAATGCTCAAATAAATGTTTCGTTGATATTTATTCTAGAGCTAATTTTTTTAAAATTTAAAATCCTAAATCAAAAACTGTCTATTAATAAGTAAGGAAAAGGAAATTTTCTGAGTGTTGCTGCAACTATGAATTTTTTTCTTTCTTAATTATTCTAGCAGTATTCAATATTCTCTAGTAGTATTCAATAATTTTTTTCCTTCCTAATTGTTTCTTTCTAGTAGTATTCAATAAATTATTTCTTTCCTAATTATTCCTCACTAGTGGTATTCGATAAATTAGTTTTTTTCTAATTATGTTTTCTACAGGTATTTAATAAATTATTCTTTCCTTATTATTTCTTGGAATTCGTATTCGATAAATTAATTTTTTCTTAACTATTTCCCTCCAGTGGTATTCAGTAAATTATTTACTTCCTAATTATTCCTCTCTACTGGTATTCAATAAATTAGTTCTTTCCTAATTATGTTTTTCTAGAGATATTCAATAAATTATTTCTTCTTTAACTATTTCTTTCTAATGGTATTCAATAAATTAGTTCTTTCCTAATTATTTTTTTTCTAATGATATTTCAAAACTATTTTTCCTAATTAGTTCTTGATTGCGCTATTCCAAAAATAATTTCTTTCTTAATCATTTCGTTTCAGGCAAGACCAAAGCTTATAGTTTATTTGATTCTTAATGTGATTCCCACATGGTATTGAAATGTTTATAAATAAAATTTACACGAATTTATAAGTGATCCGAAATGTCAGTGATCCGAAACGAAGTGATCCAAAATGTCGGTGATCCGAAACGTTGGTGATCCGAAATGAAGTGATCCGAAATGTCGGTGATCCGAAATGAAGTGATCCGAAATGAAGCGATCCAAAACGTCGGTGATCCGAAATGAAGTGATCCGAAATGTCGGTGATCCGAAATGTCGGTGATCCGAAATGAAGTGATCCGAAATGTCAGTGATCCGAAATGAAGTGATCCAAAATGTCGTTGATCCGAAATGAAGTGATCCGAAACGTCGGTGATCCGAAATGTCGGTGATCCGAAATAAAGTGATCCGAAATGTCGGTGATCGGAAAGGAAGTAATCCAGGATAAAGGAAGTTAACGAGTGTATCGAGTTGAAGATAGAGCAGTCGGATACGAATACATATCTACTTCTCTTTTGATTCGTTTTTTTCTTTAATTTTCTCTCTAAAACAATTTTACTGGGTTCAAATTTAGTCAAATTGTATTAAATACTATTGTACATAAAGCTGCATTTTTAATTGAAAATAATAAAATAAAAAATTTAAAAAAAAGTAAATAAAAATCAATAACTTTCAAGTGAATTTATGCATATATCTATAGATGAAAAGTGTTTTAAATAAAAATTAAAGTAGATCGTGTATGGAAATCGTTATTTGAAGAAAACTTCATTTAAAGTGCGTCAAAGCTTATTTTATCAATATCTGCAACTTAGTTTTTTGGGGGTAAATTCTAATGTATGGGTATTATTGAATTATGTTAAGTTTTAAATACATGACAGTAGTTGGTTTAACTATACTAAGGGGGGTTTGATGTATCTATATTATATAAAACGCTAATACGTATGTATCAATAAAACCGATAATATTTCTTTTCTCACGTTGGCAACAGCTTTCATTTTTAATTGATAGGATTCGGCGCGCAAGAGCACGTAGTGAGCATCATATGGCTAATCTATATTATATAAAACGCTAATACGTTTTAATTGATAGGCTTCGGCGTGCAAGAGCACGTAGTGAGCATCATATTTCTAATCGGGTGAATTCTCACCGAATTATCAAAAAAATTCTCACAAAATTATCTCACGANAAACATTAATACAATTTTCTATGATTGTTTAGAGTGTAATTGTACATAGTTGCAAAATATATTAATTAAAAATATCCAGAGTACATAAAAGTAGAGATTTTAAGCTTCAAAAAGTTCTAAAGCAGAAGCATTTTTGATCATTTTTAAAGAAGTTATGACACTTTGAATTTTGCCATTTTTTTATAAGTTTCTAGGTGTACTGATACTTTTGAGCGGTACTGTATATATCTACAGATGAAAAGCGCTTTAAATAAAAATTAAAGCAGATCGTGTATGGAAATCGTTATTTGAAGAAAACTTCATTTAAAGTGTGTCAAAGCTTATTTTATCAATCTGTGCTACTTAATTTTTTGGGGAAAAATTCTAATGTATGCGTATTATTGAATTATGTTAAGTTTAAAATATATGACAGTAGTTGGTTTAACTATACTAAGGGGGGTTTGATATATTCAATTTAAAACATAGCACAAAACTAAAGTTAAAAAAACGAGAAAAAAACTAACTAAACAGAATTTTTTTAAAAAAACATTTTAAAATTATTCAACAACTGTATAACTATTACAATTAGTGCAACTATTACAATCACAATAACTATTACAACTAATAACAATTTCTAAAAAAATCAAAACTGTTTAAAAAATCAGTAAAAACAAAGTAATTGAAAGAAAAATTTAAAAGGTAATTTAAGGGTAAGCAAAAATTTAATATTCCAAAAAAGTCGAAGTAAGCAAAAATATTTCTTTCTTGCATTTTATATTTAGAAACACACAACATCACCCATTATTTCTTAGTATTGTTGCAAATATAAAATTAAAGAGGAGCTTTCTGGGAAAAAATGCCTTTTTTAAAAATATTTAACTGCGAAATTGATAACAAAGAGTTCATACTATAACATTATATAAAAAGTTCCTAAACTAGATTTAGTTTATATCTCCTAAAAATAATTTTTTTGAGCTTAAGAAAACACAATTGATTCGAAAATTAACCAAAAATAGGCAGTACTAATCATTAAGTCTCGAATTTTTACATTGATTAAACATAGATACATTAAAGAGTAGGTACTCGAAATAAATTCTGGTAAATATCATTACCTGCAACACAAAAAAAAACTCCCTATTTGTGAGTTTTTGCTTCATTCAAAATAAAAGTATTTTCAGGATACATCATTACTAGCTCATTATAAAAACTGCATATGATGCATTATTTCCTCAAGATTGCTTCTATATGCTTTTGTTATTGTTAAAAACGAAAAAAAAGGTGAATTTATGCCCACGAAACTACTTTCTAAGGGAAAACAGTGAAAAGAAATAGCCGGTACCAAAAATAAAAGCTATTAAGAGCTGAAATAATCGATTAACCAAAAAGGCGAAACATTTGGTTTGAAATACATTCAAACCGCTAAAAGATTCTTTGAGAAAAGCATCTGTTTTTTATTGTAATTCTATATTTCCCGAATTAAGGTCCTTAATATTTTTCGAGAAAATGTATAAATTGCTTTTTAACTTTTTTTCGGAGAAAAATACAATGGAATTAAAACAGTGCTAGCATCAATTTAAACTGTTGTACTTAATGTTCACATTGATTTCAAAATGAATAATATACTTTCTAAATAGAATCAAACAATGTGAAAAATGCTTTAAAAGTATAGTAGTCGAAAAAATGAGGAAGTACAAAATACTCTCGTTAATGCTGTAGAAATGTATGATTTTAAAATAAGATATGCTTTCTCAAATTCAATGTGTGGGTGTTAAATAATGTTAACTTATAGAGTATATGTATGCTCCATATTTTCGTCCTTTATAGTGTTTTTGTCAGAAAGGAATTAAAAAATAAAGTATGTAAATTTGTGTACAACAACTAATATTAAAACACGTGAAAAAGGAAATAGCCATTTGAATCTAGAGAAAATTTATTTAGGAAGGTGAGATTAAAAACATTGACTAATCATATTAATTTGTTTCTTAGGATCATTATACAAACCATCTCTGTTAATTCAGACAATCAAACTGGTTTTGTTGTTTCAATTTCTTTTTCTCCATTAAGTGCTTGTCAGATATCAATAGCGTTCTTTCTTTTTTTTAAACTTGCAAAACGTATGTGATTTTTCTCCCTTAAGATTCGAAAAATTATTATATTATGTATTGAGATTGGAAATTATGGAACACATGATATATATTTTTAATGTTTTGCATTTCAGTATATATGCATAGTAAATATACTGTATGCAGTAAATGATGTAATGATTTTATTGTATATTTCATATCAATTATACTTCATCACATCACTTTAATCATATGGATTGGATTATATTATAAGTAATGATACTTGTACTCATTAAAAAATTTATAATCAAATTGCGGTAAGAAGCTCTGGCACTCAGGCTTCTTACCGTAAAATCCATTTTTACGGAACAAGCGCAATTTTTTACGATAAAAAGCACCGTAAAATCACTAAATCACTCTAATTAGATAAATATTACAGTAAAAATTAAGGTTTAATGCACTGTTAGTAATTTCGTGGAAAAAATGGTTAAATGGCGATACATTTAATTGTTATTTTACTGTATTCAAACAAAGCAGTCAAATAACTAAAAATTAGATGATATTGAAACTGTTAACCGTAAGAAAAACCTTTCGCTGACTACTTTAAACTAATAAGGTTAAACAAACAAAATTTTATCGCACCAGCTAGTCCAGATAAATGAAGCCAATCAGTTCCATGCAGATAGATATATCTGAGAGGGGTAATCTCTCATTTTCATGACCGACAGAACGGGGATTTGTTCTCAGCGTTGACACCACAATATTTCCTCTATTCCATACTAGTTGTAAACGGTTTCATAACCATAAGAAAAAAAACTGTTTTTACCATAAATTTTACGGTTCATTGGATGGACAGGCTGCTGCCGGTAATTTTACCTTAATTTTAGAATTTAAATTCCAGCAGTGTGTGCAGCAATATCGTATTATCCATAAAGCAAACACAATATTATTTCTTTTTACCCCGAAGATCACATTGTCTATTTAAAGTGTGTTTTACGTCCCACCTTATGCAGAGTATCCAGGGCAGTTTTTCTGAAAGCGAAAAAAACAGTAGCTACCAGTTAAATGTCTCAGAAATATCAAGATTTATTGCATGTTATAACATAATTGCCTCTTATCTTGGAAAAATTAAGTAGTGGATAATTAGAAGTGGATTGCGTTTTTGTTTTTAAGAAACCATAATTGCGAAACTTTGCACAAGCATATACATTTGCAATAACTGTTGATAAGTTTTCTAAGCATGGATATTTTATCCCTTCCGAAAGCAAGCTAAAACTTAGTGGCTTCAAAGCAGCGCTTTTTTTTTTTNTTTTTTTTTTTTTTTTTTTTTTTTTTTTTTTTTTTTTTTTTTTTTTTGAGGGATAGGGTGCAAATAGATCTGGTAATGTCTTGTTGTGTATGCTACTTTAGTGATAAATAATCTAATTCATGATAGTTATGTAACAATAAGTGAAATACTATTTTTTTTTTAAGATTTCAGTTAAATGTGTATTTTTTCATCATATCTTAGGCATACATGGAAAAACAAATTCTGATGAAATTAATTGAATGTTTAGCAAAGATATTTCTGGCAAAAAAGAATTATGGTAATAAAACCTAAATATATGGTATTTAAACCATTCGTTAAGGGCTTTGATAGCCTGGTCTGTAGGGCATAGCCCCCTGCCTAAGAGATCGCGAGTTCGGTCTCCGCCGACCAAAAACTCCCCGCGTAGTAAAGGGTGACTCGTCCTACCTTAACAAAACTATGGAGGTACTAAATTGGAAATTGCTGGTTCTCTGATTCAGGTCAAAATTACGATCTATGGATGAAAGAATGGGTGTATGAATAGGTCTCCTCTGTAAAATGGGCTGTGACGAGTGTGTGTGGCTGAAACTGTTTCCTAGGACATAGATGGCGCCACTGAAAAACAAGAAACACATCATCAGCCTTAAATTCGCTTGATTTCGCGAAGCAGACTTGCTAGTACATTTGTGTATTGTGCTAAACTTGCTAGTGTATTTGCAAGTGGTATTAGAAACATCAACAAGAAACCATTCATTTGGTAGCTCTTCCGTTCATATGGTAACGGTTTACCAGAAATTCTCGTTTTTAAAATTATGGTTCTTATTACCACAGATTTAGTAAAGAATACAAAACGGGAAAATAAATTTAGCCGAACAAATGGTTAACATGGTTTAAGGTATCTGGATATAAAATCCAAGTTCTACATTATTTACCAAATTTTGAGGCACAATATAAAGCAAAATCCACTTATTAATTTTACCAAAATCATTACCCAAGCGATTCGGTGAAAAAAATTTGTGATTTTCGCTGTTACCATGCATAGGGCGGAAAACACGATACAATTTAATGTATTCTTGTAGTTTTTTTCTTTGTATATCAATCAATATTGATAAATCTTAAGTATATGTCATTATTTGATGTTATACATAATATTACAAGATATCTTGTAGAAGTATCTAAAATAAGATATAATCTCTTTATTTTATTTTTTTCCAGCTGGGAGATCTCCTCGTCAGTTTAATGTATGTTCCCCGTACAAGTGAACTGACCATCGGCATTATCAAGGCCCGGAAACTCAAAGCTAAAGACATCACAGGAGCGTCCGGTAAGTTCCATTTCTTTTGGACATCTAATCAGTTCTCGTTAAGGGGGGCCCCCGTCTCCGCCCTTGTCAACCGGAGGGCCCACTTCCGACAGCAGATGAATCACCTTTATGCTCAACAGCCTGGATCTTTATTTTGTTCTTTAACAGTCGGCCACTCCTGCCCTCAGCTGTCATTAGTGAAAACAATGGTCTTTGCTGGGCATTTAGAAAGAGTCATTTGTTTTGGGTCTTGAAAGGTACTAATTGTTTCATATTTCCGCACACAGATTCATTAGGGTAAAGTAGGCGTAGCGTAAAAGGCGACGTCTAGGTTTCCAGAAGCTTTTCAATAGGCAGGCTCTGGATTTGATGTATAGAAGAGTTTGAAGGTTTTTGTTGTCAATTAAAAACTTTTGAAGGTCGTTTCGTTCATTTAAGGACTGAATAGGAAAAGAAGTGTATTTATATTTAAAACATAAGGTTTAAATTTACCAGATACTAAGAATGGGCAGAAATAAACTTTGATAAATAACTTTGTAATCATTTCTTGAGGAATATATAGATTATATAATAATGTAATAATATTAAAATATAGATATATAGAAAAATATAGATTTTATATCACGCTGAAATATTCTACCAATATACCTTAGTATTTAAAAAAACCAAAGCAATATTTTGTTTAGATGATGAAAAAAGGTACATCGAAAAAGGTAAGTTGTAGCTCAATTGGCTCGACTGACTCCCCTTAAATTTCCTAATATTTCAAAATAAAAACATAATTTTTTAGATAAAGCACGAAAATTCATTTATGTTATTCAACAAAATTTCTATTTTATTTGCACAAAATAAAATCTGAGATTATTTTCTGAAAATATAATTAGTGCAGAAAATTCAACGGTACAATTTTCTTTGACCAGTTTCTAAGCAAGAAATGTGTACTTTATAAACTCTATAAATTAACTTTTGGCTGAATCTATTGAATTCCAGTTAAATGAAATAAATTAGGTTTTGTAAGGGAAGAAAATTAAAGCTTTTATCCATCTCTGTCCATTGGGGAAATTGAACTCACAAATGTTTAATCCTCCTCTGATAATCGATTTCATCCTTTGATCACTTAATCTTTCTGACTCCTTGATTTCCTTGCTGATAACTAATCAAGTAGACAAGCAACTTGGTTAAAAATAAAGAAAATTTATTTCAGTGCTATGGACCCCATTATTTTTTAACAAATTACACCATTTCATGAAGTTTAAAAAGTTGTTTTATTTTTAATGGATTCATTTAACGGATTCATTTTTTTTTCTTTTTGGATTCATTTTCAAAAATTATACACAGAATGTACGCAGTTTTGAAACTTAATGTCCCAATTTTAAAGGTATACTAATACTATTTCATTCATATTGAGATCTGATTCAACGCATTAGATAAATCAAACAAAGCAACTAGATTTACCAAAGCATACCATAAATTCATATTACATTATTTCAATCTAAAAACCTATAACCTTAGAAAATTCATATTTTTAATTTTCATGTGCCTGTTTTAGACTTCAATACAGGTATTTTAAAGGATCTAATTAGTTTTTATTTCGCTGAAAAAGCACGCTAAAAAAACTGACCACTTTGAGTAATTTTTGATCTTAACACTCGGATCCTCACGTTCTAAATCTCAAAATGGTTTGACAGGGAGACCTCAAATTAATTCGTGTAGACCAGTGTTTCCCAAAGTGTGGTACGCGTACCGCCAGGGGTACGGGTACAGTTTAGAGGAGGTATGCTTTCTTATTCGTAATATCTTGCAAACAAATGAAAATTTTAAAAAATTTTATTCAAAAACAAATCTAGCCATGAAAATTTACGATTGCGTATTTTTCTATTGGCTATTTTTTTTGCAGAGTTAACAGTTAATATTTAATGGTGTCAACAGCCAGTTGTGATTCTTAGCTTTAGTGCAATTTTTTTTATAGTAAAAAGTACATTCATTATTTTATTAGTGGTACACAGCGTTACGAAAAATTTAGAAAGGGAATACAAAAGTCATAAGTTTTGGAAACACTGGTGTAGACGATATTATAAATTACGAAATCAGACACAAAAACGTATTTTCTTTCTTTCTTTATATATAAAAAATTGGGCACCTGGGCCGCGCAAAAGGCCCATATCCCATACATCATGAAATAGTATAAAAAGTTAAAATAAAAGACATTTTGAGTTCAGCAGTCTATGGGGTGGCTGTTACAGGGAGACAAGCTCCTTTCTTGTATAACTGAAAGAAAATGAAAATAATAAGAACAACTTGCTGTAATCTGTGGATGGCTGTAGTTTGATTGTCAACGTGAAGTAACATAGGTCAGGATTTCAGTAGTATTGGTAAAGTGTTTGATGCTGTGGACTATTGGTACTTTGGATTATTGATGCAGACCATAGATGCTGGAATTGAAGACTATTATTTGTGCTGATAGTTGTGGTATGAGTCGTCGGAGGTGAAATAAGCGACTATTGGTCTTAGTTTATCGTCTTTTTTACAGTTCTCGAAGTTAAAGATCTGATTGAAGTTGGCTGTGCTGCCTTTTATGGCTTTGTCGTAGAAGTCTGCATTTAATTTGTGTATATATTCGGATAGAAACGGAATTTTGAGATCTTTATGGATATTTGAATTACGTATGAACCATCTGGCACGGGTGATCTTTCTGAGTATTTTATTTGACATTGGTTGAACTTTTTCATTAGGTGTTCGGGTATAATAGTCCAGGCAGGTGAAGCATATGTAAATATAGGTCGGATCATGGAGGTGTATAGTAATTTTATAGTTTTTAGTGAGACGTTTTGGTTATAGATGAGAAGTTGGATGATATTAACTGCTGCTTTGTCTGTTATATTTTTAATGTGGTCGCTCCAAGTGAGTTTACTATTAATTATGAGTCCAAGGTACTTTGCTCTCTTAACTATTGGGATTTGAATGTTGAACAGTTTCGGTTTGCATTGAGGTAAAATTTTAATTCTTCTAAAACGTATTTTCTATGAATAAATATACCTTTTTTTCGATGATTTCTCATTTCTGAAATCTCCAGATTCCTCTATTTCGAACCCCAAAATATAGGGGGTAGTCGCAATCTGGTAAATATGATCCCAATAGTTCCCTGCCTCATGTTATGCATTGGGGATCAGGAGGAGTTGTTTAATAAAATGTATTTTAAAAAAAAGTAGTTTCCTCACAAGAACGCTCCAAAGTTTGGACCCCTTAATGTTAATTTTACTTTTTGTGTATTTCGCTATATCTCAAGAATGTTTGAACGGAATTGAAAAATTTTTGCACAAAATTATAAAGTTCGTTTGTCTAACGATAAATTCAAAACAGATTTTAAATACTATAATAAAAAGATTATCAGCAAAAAAACAGATTTTAAAAAAACATTTATTATTTTTATTACATTATTTAATAATGGTCGACAAAATTTTGAATTATAAAGCATACAATTTTTTGCATCATTTTAAAGGATGTAATTCTACAAAGTAAAATACTAAAATTTGATCGAAATTGGTTGAATAATTCATAAAACATTTAATTTCAAGAATATTATATTTTCAAAATTTGATTTCTCAAGAATTTGCTCAAATTTTTTATTTTGCCTTGTAAAATTATTTTCTTTAAAATGATGAAAAAAATTTTGTACCTTATGATCCTAATTTTGTTAGACCATTATTTATTAAATAAAATAATAAAAAATAATTAATCTTTGCTAAAAGTAATATTTTGCATGGAATTATCTTTAGATAAACGAATTTTATAATTGTACGCCAAAAATTTTCAATTACGTTGAAAATTTTTCGAGATATAACGAAATGCGCAAAAGTAAAATTAACATTAAGAACTTTGAAGCGCTCTCCTGACTAAACTAATGGGACCATATTTCCCAGATTACGGCTACCCCAGAATGCGGCTATTTTGGGTTTCAGAAATCTGATCCCGTCGAAGAAAAGGCATGTTTATTCCAAAAAAATTCGTTTTTATGTGATTTGTCTAATTTCTTAACATGAACTTATTAATTAGCATATTTGAGGTAACCCCTTTGAGACATTTAGATTGAGTCATAGAACGTTAAGATCCTATTATTAGATCAAAAATTATTCAGGGTGCACCATTTTCTGTTTTTTTCTTTTTGGCGCACTGTGCAGTCTTTTTTTTTTTCGTAATTTCTTTAACTTATTCGAAATTTTACTTAGGATTTTAAATTTTTTCCATGAGTTTATTGACACAATCAGGGACATTTTTTTTAAATTCAAGCAATTTTGTGAAACAAATGCAAATAAAATGTTATAATTTTTTCTTTAGAATGTTGAAATTTGAAGACAAAAATGAGATACTTTGACATTTTGCGAAAAATATAAAAGTCATAAATATCATATTAATGATTTGAAGTTTTTACAATTAAATATTCTGAATGTGATATGATTTGAAGTTTAGGCAATTAAATATTCTCTTTTTTAGACCACACTAGCTCAAAGAAATTTAAAAGAAAAATATTTTTTTAATAAAATATAATTTTTCAATAAAATATATTTTTTTAATAAAATATAATTTTTTGAATTTTTAAAAGAATTAAAGAATTCATACTTTAAATCATTTCAGTGTTTTTGCTGTAACTTTGAAAGTTTACATCTTACACTTGGTGCCAAATTGCAGGAAAAAAAGCAGGTCATGATATATTCTTTTCAAAAAATTTAAATTTTTAAAGGGAAAAATCCTCTAGACCATTTACGAATCCCAAAAAGTTCTATATTCTATGATAGCACACGATTACGTAAAATAAATCTCGCAAAATAGTCTGACGTGAATGTTTCAGTGAATTTTTTTATCAGCTGAAAAAAACAGTTTCTGATATTTTGAGCAACTGTGTGTTTTTATATCACACGAGCATTTTCTTGCAATTTTCGGAGAAAAGTGATGATACGATTGCGCTTACGATTTGTTTTCCGGCATTGTTTCTAATAATTTTTATCGTGTGAAATCCGTATAGGTGCCATCTGTAAGACCATCAACTTCAAAACAAATCAAACCAAGAATGAACTTGCTTGTAACCGTTTGTACACAATCATGTTTATTACCTAAATTTAATTTTTAGTAATATCGTAGCAGAGATCCAGGGGGCGCTACCGAGATCATTAATCATTTACGTTACGTCACTTATTAAATTTTGGCACCAAGAATCGCGTTTCAGTTGCTTTGAGAACAAAAGGATGAGAACAATAATTCATTCGAATTCGACTGAATTGATATTTTAATCGTATGAGGCGAGTTGTTTTTTAAGCATGTTTGGATATTGCTGGAAAATATCTACAGTTTGTTTTGTATCTACACGTTAAAGTTAAAAAAACACATTTAAGTTACATATTAAGCATGCTTAATATGGTAAAGTGAATGGTAATTAGTGGTATGGTAATTAGCATGCTTAAAATGGTAAAGTGAATTTCGATGTTCTAAAATCGATATTGTGACTCTGAATTTATTTATCACGTACAATAATTGTTTTTGAATCAAACAATATTTGTTTCCAATTATTTTTATTACTTTAAATGTTTCGATTGTTGCACTGGTGTTCAAAATTAGGAGAATTTGCATTTGTTGAATTTCCTGGAAACAGCTAAGCGAAATGTAAAAATACTGCTTTGATCCAAAGATGTAAATCTTGTGTGTTGAATACATATGCTTATGTGTGTGTGTTGACGGTGTTAGTAAATGACTTAGTAATAGATTTTATAAGCAAGCATGGCGCAATTTGCATTTTATTTGTTTGCACATGTCACCAAATTTATTGCGTTTTTTACTTTTACTTTTGCAATCTACTCCAGTATATTAAGGCAGCATTGAATGTAATATTTAAGTTACTTATATAATTTAGCTATAAGAGGTGTTGATGTATAAGAGAGCGTATTAGCGTATTAACCCGTGTTAACGTATATGAGAGCCATCCGTGGGATACAATAGGGCAGAATAACTACTGGAACTAACCAAAGCTTTCCTCAAATCTCAATAGGACTTCAAACCAGAAGAGCTTGTAAACTAAAAACTGATGCCTTTAATCTGACTACTTATAACTCGTCCTTTAAACTTGTAATCTTGTCTGTTTATGTTTTGTGAATACTTGTACTTTTATTCTCTGTTTTGCTTGTTCAATAAAGCGCTTGAGGACCTCCCGGTCAGGGGGTGTTCTGCTGCTATCGGTTGGCTGCACTTTGTCTGCAGTCGGGTTGCACTGCAGACCATTGGTTTTTGGCTATAGCTTGTCTGGCCTCCTCTGCCTTTCGGATAAAATTTTTTTGTCCTGCTCAACTTGGGGCCTTGTCTTGTGTCCGCGAACTGCTAGGTATTCTCTAGCTGTTTGTGGTTGCCTTTGCTTCGGAAAAGCATCAAAATTTGGCGTATGGGCCTATTTGTCTAGGTCACGACAATAATTTCCTTATTTAATTTAGCGAATTAGTCACCCATACTAAAAGCTATTGAGCTTCAAAAATGGATAAGCCATTTACAGGATTTCCAAATCAATTCTACTAACTTACCTTGCCGTGTCCAAAAATATTGTAGCGTACTAATCCCGTACTGTAAATATAACAGTATTATACTTTCAAAACATTTTTAAAATTTATAACCACCATTAACTGAAATTGTTTTTTTTTAGATATTAAAATTCGATCCTTTAATTTATTTTAAGGTAATATCAATTTAGATATGCATAATAAATATTTAGCTATAAAGTTTTGAATATTTCATGCGTAAGTTATTAAAGTTTATAGTTTACACATTCATTTTAAAAACTTTTGTATTTTTATACATAATAGAGATTTTATTATTAAATCCCTCAAATAGAATTTTTCCACCAAAAAAATAATTCTTTGAAGAAAGAATTATGCTATTAAACCGTTTCATATTCAACTATATCATAAAAAATAAGCGCAGCTTAAAAAAATGCAGTAATGTTATGTTTAAAGCCAAAATTTCCATGCCTTTTTAATTGTTAGATTATTTTTAGATCATTATAATAAAATATATTTTCCTTACAACTCTCTAAAACGAAAGTTCCCAAGTCCATTTTGAACTAACAATTGTTCCATTTAGTGCCTAATGGTGGATTTTAGCCTGTGGCGCAGAGATAGCTGAAGTTTTTTGAAACATTTAACAGTTGCAGTTTCAACGAATTGTTACGACTCCTGTGAATGTCTAGAAAGAGATTTAAGCTCGTTTTTAGGGAAAAACTTTTTTTTCCCGTTCTTCTTAATGTTGCGTCAAAAATGTTCGAGGAAAAATATTTTTTTAAGAAACTATAACTTGAATGAAAAAAATACGCAAACAAAAGAGGCAAATAAAGTCATAGTTTATTTTAAAAACAAATTAAATATACTTTCTATTTTAACTTATGTAAAGGTTAATGTTTTGTGCGAATTCAGGAAAATATTATGCGATTTCATCTTTCTTACAACTTTAATGTTTATTGCATTAAATCACTTAAGATTGTTGATTATTACTTGTAGTGCTTTCGAAATTATTTGAAATGTTTAAATTAAAAGTAAAAGTTATTTAATATTCTATCTATGAAACAAACAATTTTTATAATTCCTTAGAAACAGGAGATTTTTAAGACTAGAGATTTAGTTTAACTGCTTATGGAAAAAAAACAAGTAAAAATATAAAGATATTAAATAATTTGCAATAAGTTAATATTTGTATTTTATTACTAACGGTAATCACACAGGGGAAGAATTTTTTTTTTCTGGTACGTAAGATTTTTCAATGGATTTTGAATATCGGTTTCTCACTCCATACTGCAGTTTTTTTAAGTGACATTTTTAGTATATTTTTTTCGAAAGGAACGAGTATATATATAACATCGATATATATAACAGGGAGTCGCATAAATGTTGCTGCAAATTTCTGGGGAAGTTAGGGCTTAAATTGTATAGAACCCTACCCTAAAATGCCATCATACGCCGCTGGGAGCACCTCCCTATTTTGAGCTGTTTCTTCGTGCGCAACAGGTCGTAATAGGGAAGTGACCCTACCAGTGAACAACGACATTTACAGGCTCTGATTATTGTGCAATTTTAATACTGATGATGTGCTCTAACTTTTCTAGAATTATTGTCGCAACCCTTCGACCCCTTGTAATATACGAGTATAGCGTTTTTATATTTGTTCATTTCTACAAAAATATAGACTAAAAATTTCATTTAGAAAAGAAACTGTAGCTTAGAGAAAGAAACCAATTACAGATTTTAAATCCTTACACCAGATCTTACACCTTACAATAGTCAAGAGCAAGTATTTCCATAAATGCAACAAACAATTTGTTTATCAGTGTCATCCGTGCAAATAAAATTAAAGCATTCATATTTACATCGTAAATGACTTTTCTAAATATTACAGACAGTAGTTTTAATCGCATTAATTCAATTTATTTATAATTTTTCTGCTCACAGATTATAGCAAACTAAAGAAGAACTTAAACGCAAAATTATTCTATTTTAATTTGAATTGAAAAGTATATAAAAAATACAGGACATAGCTGACAACATGTATGAAATTTTCGTAAGGTTTTGTATTTACGTTTAAGGTTTTGTATTCACGTTTATGCGCAGTTCAGTTCTTGGATTTAGAAATTTTATTTAAAATGATTTGAATTACCATTATATATATAAATAAATTACCCCTAGAATTAAGAATAAACTGTATCATAAATAATTTCACATATTACCATTATATATCTAAATAAATTACCCCTAGAATTAAGAATAAACTGTATCATAAACAATTTCACATATGCATTCATAAAAATTTTGCATCAGCAAAATAAAATTATGAGAATTTTATTTTAAAAAAATGCAAGCCTCACAGCTTTTTTACTAAATATGCGTATTTTACCTTTATAGAGAACATATACAAGTATAAATTAATTGCATTCTAAAGTTAATTTTCCTCAGCTGACGACAAGATGGCTGGTGGCGAGGAAGTTTAACGAAGGAGTTCACTTTTTATAGGCGAAGAAAGTAAAAACACGTAAAATATGAACGCAATTCTTTTGGCGAGAATTCCAAACTAACATATTATTCAAATTCTTTTGGTAAGAATTCCAAACTAACATATTATTCAAATTCTTTTGGCAATAATTCCAAACTAACATATAATTCAAATTCTTTTGGCGAGAATTCCAAACTAACATATTATTCAAATTCTTTTGGCAAGAATTCCAAACTAACATATAATTCAAATTCTTTTGGCGAGAATTCCGAATTAACATATTATTCAAATTCTTTGGTTCACTTTGATGTGAAGCACTTTAAATAAGTTAGGATTTTTAAGTCATTTATTTTCTACAATGCGCTTAAGTTGTCCATATCCACTTTTTTAATGATTCGATTTATTTTCGTCTTTCGTTGCCATCTTCAACTGAATCGCTGGAATTTACTTTAACGATTAACTTTTATTCCATTAAAAAGCCCTCCACAAAGAGTAGTTTTTTCCAATGCTTTATCCAGGAGCTCCCTTGCCTTTTGAGTTGGCTCTAAAATTAAAAAGCTACAGAGCTCAGAATTAGGTCGGCTGTTTAACACCGGTTATAAAACAAAAATAAAATAAAGTTCATCACATCATTTCCTCATTTTTATAATTTCATAATTCACGAAACCCTTGAAGTCATGAACTGCCGACGACTCCTTCGAAGCCTTGAGTCACACAGGAAAAACATTGTCCTTCAGTAGATACCCTCCCACTGCAGAATTGTGGGAAACGAGAGTGCAGATCTTTTGGCCAAGAAGGGCGCCTCAATTATTGAAATTCCTCCCCGCGCAATACCCTTTTGTTCCATCAAGAAAATGGTGACAAATTGCATGAAAGACCATTCCCTCATGCACCCATCCAAAAGAGTGTCCGATAAACCATGGAGGGATTTAGTCCCAAAATCCTATATTGGGCCAAGGCGTGGAGCTGCGGCAGAATTCCGCCTGGCCAATAGACAAGACTGTCTTCTTAAACACCTCAGCAGAATTAACATTGCTCCTTCTCTCATCTACACACTTTGTAATCTTGGGGAGGAAATGGATGCACCCATATTATGCACCGTCCTGCTATGCGCAGGTCTTCTCTAGCCGAGCGATACTGGGAAGCCCGAGACCTTTGAATTAATGGACTCAAGTTACTGCATTATGTTTACCATCTTTTATTACATTTCACTTTTCTTATTGTGCTGTAAGTACTGTCCAATAAATTTGCCGTTGGAAATAAAAATGTCATAATTCACCATATCACCTCCTAATGTAACGACATTCATTTCGTAATTCATTAGATCACCCCCTAAATTTCATATAATTTTGCTATTTATTTAAAGTTTGATACATGCTACTCTTAAATGCCAATTTTAGTTTAAAACTATTGTATTTTTTTAAATACCAAGTCTTTTAAAGCCTTTCCAATCTAATGCGCTTGATTATGAATTAATTTATCGTGCATTACTTAACCAACTAGTTAATGTTAAAATAAAATGAACTCTGATTGTATTACATAATTCTTGAATCATTATAGTAACATTTATTGGAGAATACGTTATTTTATTGATTAATACTTTTTGTACTATGCATTTAAAACAATATACTTTTAGCTCTCTCGCTAATCCTTTCTCTTTTTTTATTACAGATCCTTATGTGAAAATTTGGCTAATGCGAGGAGACAAGCGAGTAGAGAAGCAGAAGACGGAAATCCACAAAGCAACCCTACACCCAGTTTTCAATGAAGCCTTTACCTTCATCGTCACGTGGGAGCATATTAGGGACACATCCATGAATGTTACAGTCATGGATTGGGATAATGTGGGCAGAAATGAAGCCATCGGGGGCATCGTACTCGGATCGAAATCCGGACCTACAGAAGCCAAGCACTGGGGGGAGATGCTGACCAAGCCAAGAACCGCTATTGTCCAATGGCACAAACTGAAACCCCTTTGAAGGGAATCAAGTCAGCTGCACCCTCTCTGCTGTCTCTCTCTCTGTCTCTGTTGGTGTGTCAACAATCCCTATAAAAATATATATAATTAAAAAAAAGCGCGGGAAAATAAACATGCAACGACCGAACCCGGTGCTTTTGTATGGCTGTTAAAACATCGAACTGCGTCGAAAATTTTTCCTCGCGCAACGAATGACACAGGATGTTGACTGTTTCAGATAAAATGTTTATGTGTACTTTCTTGACCCCCCCCCCACTTTAGCCCTTGTATGTCGTTCGTCGTCATTTTCATCATCGCCAACGCACAAAGCGGGCCGTTTGCAGCCGAGGAACGATTCGCTTCCGCTTATAAATAACTAAAAGAGGAAGTTGAAAAATATTTGGGGCCAAATGCTTTTTTCACTGTCTTCTTTCCCCCACCCTTTCTGCATTTTTTTCCACGCTGCTGCACCCCCTTGCGCTGCTTTTGCCAACGTGCAGGTAACATAACAGCATGTGACCTTTTTTTGCATTCGGCTCGACATTGTGTTACCAAAAACGAACAACGAACGGGTCGTGGAGGGGGACATGCCTGATGAGAGGGTTCGTTTCCTGCAGTTAAAAGACTGCATTTTTGAGCTAGGCTTTAGGTTTTTGAAGCACTTCCCGATGCAAAGGCTTTGAGTTGATTTGCCTCTTATTCGTGTTAAACATATCTCATTATTTCAATGTCAATTAAAAAATTATATTCCATTTTATTGGTTGCCCAATAATTAGTGAATAAAAAATGGAGAATCACAATCCAAACAAGTAAACGAAGGTTTTTTGGTGATTCCCTCATAATAAAATTCGTGTTATGAAATCATTAGATAACCTTGTCTTCTTGATGAGTTAGGAAATTTGATATATTCAACCAGAAAGTTCAAATTTCCTCTTAGATTGCCACACTCTCTAATAAAGGATCACGAGTTTAACTTGAAAAAAAACCTATAGCAAAACTTATAGGGCATTATTTTGTTACCAAATTTGATCGCGCTGTCTTGCCGAGAAATTTTGCAAAACTTCAGAATGCTAGAACATTGAAAACCTTAAAATAACAGAACACAGACTCGGAACATCAAAATAATTAGAATAACGGAATGTTCATATTTCAGACTCGGAACACCAAAATAAATAGAATAACGGAATATTTATATTTCAGACTCGGAACATCAAAATAATTAGAATAACGGAATGTTTATAGTTCAGACTCGGAACATCAAAATAATTAGAATAACGGAGTGTTTATATTTCAGACTCGGAACATCAAAATAATTAGAATAACGGAATGTTTATATTTCTGACTCAGAACATCTAATAATCAGAATAATGGAACACACATATTTCAGGCTCAGAACAATTAGAATAGCGGAATGTTTAAATTTCAAACTCGAAACATCAAAATAATTAGAATAACGGAAAACCAATTTTCAATGTAAAAGTTCGACATAAAATAACTTTTGCATAGGTTGGCTTCTAGTATCATTGCCAATTCAATCTCTGCTGTATTTGCAATTTATTCACGAGATGGTAACAAAGAGCTCTTTTCAAGGAAGGATAAATCATAGCTCATGAGAAAATTTCTTTTGCCCATGAAATAGAGGACATCCCATCTCGTTGTCTTAGCTTCGCATCAATGTCTTCCATTTCATTGTTTCTCTGCGTGTTTCGATGTGTTGTAGCTTTGCGCGTCCGCTTGTAAATTTCAGTGGCGGAGGTCCCTTTGCGGGCGTTCCTCGGCAGCGCGCTACTCCCTAAAACGACCTCCTCCAAAAGATCTTTTTCAATGCGTTTGAATGTGTGTGCTTTTTGTGCAACTCTATTGTCATCTCATAGAATGGATGTGTAAAAATAACTGACACTTTTTGTACTGATTATAAAATTAGTGATAATTATTACGTCAAAGTCAGAAACTGTAGTTTTGATCGCCTAATACATTGCATATATTATACACTTACAAAAGCCAACATAATTTTTTTTTTATTTTAGTATCGTTTTAGTTAAAGCACCGCAATGGAATTTTTGATACAATTTACAACTTCCGGTAAAACATTCAGCTGTCGAATACACTTTTTTCGAGTACTGAAAATTTATTGAAATTGTAATGAAAATTTAGTATTGAAATTGTAATGAAAATTTATTCGGGTGAAATAGTTTACAATTAAACTCGAAAACTGAAAAAGAAATATTGAAATCAAAATATTATTCGGTATATTAATTAAAAGGAAATTACATTTAATGAATACTCATAAATTGATTGGCGATAAATAAAACAGTATAGCTTTTTGAACCATACCAGTAAAACTTCGTAACTTAGATAGTATCCCAATATTTACTCAAAGGTAAAAATAATCAATATTGGTTGTATTACTAAGTCTGTGATCCAATATACCTTACAGTTTGTTATTTATCTTTTAAGTAGTTTAACCAATCATTTTTAAGTAAAAGTATCGGTATTTGTAACAAACCGCAGTCGAAACTTAGAATTTTCATATCAAGTATTTCTAAATTATTCTAAGCATAGAATCACAGCTAACTAAAATCACGCTCAAATTTTGTATCTCTTACTTTAAAATATCTAAAAATTATAGAGTACAAAATATTTCAACTATTGCAAAATGCATTGTTTATTCAAATAATAATAATTTTTTTTAATAATATCGAGTAAAATATATTTTTACTGCATTACCTCACACAAGTCTGCCTTTCCAAAATTTTTAGCATTTTTAAAATTAAAACAAACTACACGCATGGCTATTAAATGTGCAATAAAGTCGTATAGCTATGCATATGCTTGAATGCTTTTTATCATCAGTCATGTGCAGCAGTGCACATACCCAACTGCCATTTGTGGGTTTTTTTTCTAAGAAAAAACCAAAACAATGCATCCTGTGTTTTTAGTCTACAGTGGAAATTCAAGCATAGACTCATTTTCTGAACAAATGACGTCATCGAAATAGATAACTATGTAATAGCATATTGTAAATAGCTTTCGATGTATTTAGGAGAAAGGAAAAAAAAGATGAAAATAATTGTATTACTTCACCACAACGTAAGGAGGAGGACGTGTGATAGGAAGGTCCGCAGGTAGCTGTACATAGAGGATACTCAATGTATGTGTCCTTTCCTGTAGATAGTAGAACATATGGGACCTAGGCCCGTCATTTGACATGTAGGCCTAGGAACTGGGTCCCATTTACCTAAATCCCTAAGAGTACATAATATGTTTGTATGATGGAATTCAATGAAATATCTATTTATGTATCTGGCTAAAAGTGTAAATAAAATACTAAAAGGAATTTATGTCATGTTTTATTCATGTGTCATGTTCATTTTTTTTAAAAATTAAATTGTCCAAAAAAGCCTCGAGACTAATGAAAAATTATCAGTGTTATCTGGAAAAGTCATCCGCAGCTATAATCATCGTGATTTTATTAATACAAGTAATAATTCTTGTTATAATAATAGTTATAATATTGTGTATAATAGTAACATTATTGTGTATAATAGTAGTAATAATTATTGTGATTCCCTATGGGGAGCTGTGGAGTCTAACATTTTAAATATATTAACAATGTTTTCGAAGCTCTGTCGCCTAAGAAAAAAGAAAAGCCATAGTTTAATTGCCTTAAAGCACTGCAATGATTTTAAATTATATACATAATCTTGCCGTGAAGAATTATCCCGGTTTTGGAACGGACAAATAACTTAAATATTTTAAAAGTTATAAAACTTTTTAAAGTATCGCCAATTTGGCGACATTTTTCTACCTAAATGAAAACTATCAAAATTACAGCCTTACTCTCAGCTTTTGCAAATTTTTATGAGTGGGTTTTTTTAATTTTAAAAAGACTACAAACGTTTTGAAATTTGACAAAATATTGACATTTTGCATCATTTTCAAAATAATCGTCGACAGTGATAAGCTTTATATAGACTAAACTTAACCTAATAGTCATGAGTAACAGTCGCAAACTAACAGCAGTTATAAAAATAGCAGATTATTCGCAAAAAAACGTCATTTCATATAAACGAATCAGACTTCGAAAATGAACCTTAAGACATAAAAAAACATATATATTACTGAAAAATTAAAAACCATTGAAAATAATTTAGAATTATTAGATAAAAACATCTCATTCAATTCCGTTATTGAATACATATCATATGATGCTTATTTTAAAGCTTCTTGGTTCGTTTTTTACAGATTAAACTTTATGATTACGTGATAAAAGGAGCCATACGAAAGTGTAAAAATAATAATAAGCATTTTTGCTAACTTCGGATAACTAAAGAGAGATATTCTCAATATTAATGTGAGAGAAATTTATTGAAATACTTCTCTTCATATTCAAGTTATATACATAATAGTAGTTAACCACTTGACTTATCATGAAACGTTTCTTGATATGGAAATGATCTTTGATTGCACTGTAAACAACAACTCGCAACGGAATGTTGACAGAAATACCAACTGCTCTGGACAAGCCAAAATAATTTTTAAAAAAAACAGCAAATAACTACAAACTAAATTTTGCAAATATTTGATTATTTTTACGTGCTTTTTTAAAGGTATAGCATGGCATAACTACTATAAAGTGGTGAGTTATATAAACCAATGAATGATTTAGAAATAGTGGTGGATACAAATCTACTAAATTGAATTTATTTAACCAAGAATCACAATTGATAAAACCAATTTAAAATATCTATTTGCTGTCCGGAGCAAGTAGGCGTGTGTTGAAGACGTCTGAGACACATCAATTATTGTTTTGACATAAGAAACAAATGACGTCTCCCAGACGTCTTCGTATGTCAAGGAGTTAATATGCATACTGACGACAGGTGGTGATTGCTTGTCAAATTTGATTTTACTCAAATTTTTCATTGTTCCAGACTGCTAGAGTTTTGTTTCATATTAATGTTTTATCCAAATTCATTTTTTAAAAAAAAAAGTTTTAGATGTTAAATGAAAGTTTTCCTATTTCTTTTCTTTAGTTGTCAGTTGCTCTAATTATTTAAATTAATAATTTATCAGTCTCGCGAATGTTATTGTAGGGCAAAATCAGCGCATACTATTTGCCGTTCAACACCCAATCTCAACTTAACATAATAGACAAGTTGTCCTTATTACTAACTAAATCTGCTATATATTTGCGCTTGAAGAGTGTCAAAAGATAAAGTATAAACTAAGCACGGCGAAACTTTATTTTTTGTCAGTATTATAATACAGTGGTCTATGCCGCATGCTGAAATCATTGATGAAACTGCCTAGCATTAATTTCTACGCGTAATTTGTGAGCAGTTACATATGAAGGAAAACATGAAAAAAATGTTTCTTTAGCAGATTCGTACATAGTTTTATACTGCAGTAGAACTTAATAGAAATTGAGTGCCGCCTCCATCATATCAGATCAAAGAATCGGTTTAAAATAAGTTTATTTCGAGAGTAACGTAATTATCAGCTTATTCAACGGAAATACAGTTACGCAATGCCGTCGTGGCATTTTTCGAAGTCCAACGTTCGGCCAAAAAGCACATAGACCTCAACTGTTGGGCTTCAGAACTCTAACCAGTCCCAGTGATATCCTACAATAATTGGACAACTAACATATCTTTGTCCACTTCTTCCAGTTTCAGATCAGAACTTACTTAATTTCGAGAAGGATAAACCTGACAGAAGAGTAATTTCTATTTCTTTTCTTGACATCAGCCACCCGTTCTTATCGCGCGACTTTACTGGAAGATGACTTCTACTAATTGTAAGATGATATGAGACAATTGCAAGATGACATATGAGAGAGCTAGAGCACAGAACACCTGGTCTTTATCCTCAACTTAAATTGCACTCATTTGATTCCAACAACTAACGCAGCTTAAATATAACTGTTAAAAAGTACTGAAGAATAAAATTATGTGCTGATTCTCTCCAGAAGCATAAGGGGATAGCTCTACTCCATACAAAATCACTGCGTGATTAACGTAACAAGTTGAAAGAACAAACTCGGAATTTCGATAAGGAGCGTAAGTCACGCGACACTTTTTGAGGAACGAGGACGCGAAACATCATATGAATCACTCCAGTCTAAACAAAAAATTTCGGCAAAAATCTGGAACTCCTCTCTCTGAAAGTGAAAATTTACCTGGAAAATAATCCCCTTTCCAAAAAATGCACACACAGAAAGTGAAAACTCACCTATAACCGAAAAATGAACGGATAAAACAGGTAGATCAACCAGATGCACACAGCTCTGAAAAAAAGAACATCCGTCCCCAACCCTCAAATGTTGAAAAAAATTAACTCACCCAGCGAAGATCCAAATCATCGCAATCAAAATTTTAGCAAATCGAACCCCAAACAACGTGCACAAAGACGTTCAAAAAAACTCAAAATATAGAAGTTAACTCTAGGAAAACCCCACAAAAAATGCGAAATTCACATTTATCGAACTGTCAATGGTGGTCTTGGAGCTGACCTCTAGTCAGAAAGGCCTCGGCTTCAAATCCCGGATAAGACATGGTTGTTTTTTTGTTCTATTATCTGCACTATTTGCCCTTCTTACTGTGGGAGCAACGTTGGTCCTTCTGATACCCGAATGGTGAATATCAATATCTGAGTGAACATTGGAAAAAAACATTGATCGAACTCAGGGCCATCATCATCATCGAAATTTATGTGGGAGCCTGTGGTCGTTAATGGCCCTTTTCCGATCCATCTTAAAATTTTGGCTCTTCCGGGTAACTAGAATGCAAATAGGAGTGAAAAGAAAATGAGATATTTTGAATTTTAGATAAAGATGCGTCGTTACAAAAATAAGCTACCGTCTAACGCAGGGTCCTCCATATCACCAACTTTATCTAAAGACTAAAATCCAATCAATCTAGACTGAAATCGTATCCGCGAAATAAATGTAATTAAATCCAAGTAGTCACCGATCAAAAAACTGTATAGCTTGCACGTCAGAAATAAATTTTAATGTAGCACCGCTTCTAAGCTTTGGCAAACCAACAGTCAAAGCTAAAAACCTAGTTTTACTTGAGTTAATAACTTTTAAACCTATGCACAAAAAGTCCACATCCTAATTGAAAAGAGTATCTTCCACAAACGCTCTCTCCTTTTGATTCCTAGAAAGTTCTAAAATTCCAGATTTTATGAATCGCGGTAGCGAATGAAGTACGTAAGTAACACTCTTCAAGTGTTTTCTCAATAAAGAAGATAGCAAAGTGTCAATAAAGAAGATAGCAGCTACATTTGATAACGAACAATGGACTAAAAACTTTAAAAACTAGTTTTTGGCAGCAATTTAAAACGCAAAGAGAGCGAACGCTATTAAGCGAAAAATAAAAACTATTGTTAAGAGAAATTGGAAGCTTGCGGATAAGAAATTAAGTCAAATTATAGTTTTTTTTATTTCCTATTTTCTACGTTTTATTTTTAATGCTAATTTATTATTCGCATTCACACAGAAACCTTAGTCACATCAGGCAATTTTGGTTTCAAAAGAATTGTCTGGTAAAAGAATATGTAAATTCTAAGACAAATTAAGCAAACTTTTAAGGGGCTAGTAACAAATAAAAAAGCATATTTTGCTATTGTTCTATTCAAAATAAGTTCTGTTATTAGTTGAATTCGAAGATGCTTTAAGTTAGTGAAAATGAATATTACATGATGTCCGGCATTATAATTGCAAATGTCTTCGCTAAGTTTTTATTACAGTTTATAATTTATACTAATATACAATTATAATTTATTTTAATTTGAATGCATCGATTTTTAAAAATATGCAGTTGAACTTTGCATTCTCCCTCAAGCAAACACATCGTAACTATTCTTTAAACTAGAAAACTGTCTCGAAAATCTTATGACAACCTTGCCAACAGCCTTTTGAGATTTAAGAGCTCGCGTAATCCTAACGTTTCAAAATTGCTTATAAATTATAGATGGATGTTATACATAAACTCAGAAAGGGATTGATACAAGATTTGTTTGAAAAAGAAGAAAAAAATGAAATTCATATCCTTTTCTCGCCAAGTAGCTTTTATATATGTATCGAGGGATAATGAATACAAAAGGCAGACTGTAATCTTCGTCGCCAATGTCAGAAAAGACAGCGACCCAATGGGGCCGAATTTCCAACTCACATTCATCAATTTAAATTGCGGACAAGTCTAGCTTTGAAAGTTGCTTTTCAGGATATCAGACACTATTTTGTGTTCTGTCAAACTAAAAGATATTCGAGAAAGGGAAATAATGAAAAGTTTTCAAGACTTCAAAATGCCTCACGTCTGGAAATGGTGTTAGTTTTGTTCTTATGTAGTCTTCGATTTAGGGCTAAAAGAAATAGTCCATATTTCACATTTAAGTCAAAATTGTTAAATAAAAGTTTTTATAAATGTGATATAACATTCTCATTACAGCTTGTGATTTATTACTTTAAAATTGTTTAGGAAATAATTTTTTATTGCGATACTAGAAGGAAATTGTTTAATTTTGAAACTTTTTTGGAAAAAGGGTTTTATTATTCTATTTTGGGTACATAAAAATGACGATATTTTTTATTTAACCCGTTGAAGAATTTTTATTGGACAACTTGTTCATACCTTTTTCATTATTTTGTATTAATGCATGTCAAAGTAAGTGAAAAATATCATATTTAGCATTTTAGCAAATTAATGGTTAGAAAATACAGCATAAAACACCAGTGCCTTTTTCTGCATTAAAGGTAAATATCTTCCAAACACGTCTCACTTCCGAAAAAATTTTTATTTTCAAATTTGCAGTTATTTAGGTCTAAGAGAAACAGTTATTCATATTTGAAATTGCTTTAATTTTCATAATCTTCACATATATTATGGATTTTACGTTTGATAAGTATTACACATTGTAACAAAGGACATAAATAGCGAAAATATGATAAAAATTAATGTAACTCATCATCAGCCAACAACAATAAAACATAAATTTGAACGAAACAAGTGTCGGGATTCGTTATAGTAACGTGGCGAGCAGCAAAAGCTGTAGGCCATGTTGCTATTATTTAAACCCTACGCAAACAATATTAACATGACAACTTAAAGATATTTATAATAGAAAAATCAGAAAATTGTTTAATCAATAGTCAGTGCATAATCAAAACCAAACTATATCCTAGTCCACGTTAAAATGTACCACCACATCAACAGTAATCCTTCCAAATTGTTGGTTGGAAAATGGTGGGCCATCAATGAATATAAATGACGGTTACGGTTTAGGCATTTGTGGACAGTGCAAATCGTAAAAGGTAAATTTAAACTTAAATTTTAAATTGTGCCATAAGGTTATTGGCAAAACTAATTGGAAAGTTATTACAATTAAGTTCAGCTATGCAATTTTCCACTTCCAACGTAAAGTTGTTTTTGTTTATACAAATTCGCTATTTCAGTATACGATAAATTCCACCCCACAATCTCAGTATACGATAAATGCAACCTCATCTCAGTATACAATAAAAGCAAAGACTTCAAATTTGAGGTGCTTAGTTTACAAAGCTATTTCAGTTACATATATATCAAGGTACTCAGAGGAATTGTTATATCTCAAATAATCAGATTCAAAAGAATCTGCAAAAACAATGTTCATTGATAATGAGACTATGAAAGCACCTTCTATCCAATAATTTGGAAGGATGGCTGTTGATGTGGTTGGTACATGTGAACGTGGACTAGGATAGAGTTTTGTAATGCACTGATTACGGATTTTTTTAAAAATTATCATTGAGTTCTCGCGTTATTATTGTTAGTGTAAGGTCCAGCCAATAGCAACATGGGCTAGAGCTTTTGCTGTTCACCACGTTGCTATAACGAAACCAACACGGCACTTGTTTTGTTGAAAGGTATGCATTATTGTTGCTAACTGCAGGTGTATTACAACAGCTTGTAATACACCTGCAGTTAACAACAATAATGCATACCTTATGCAGCATATATATATCATTGATCGAACTCAGGGCCAT
>NC_092208.1:73587535-73589836 GCF_043381705.1 Parasteatoda tepidariorum
GGTCAGCTATCGCTGGAATTCGAACTCTGTTGGAAGGCGATCCCCTAAGTCATCACGCCTCAAGTTAATTTATTTTATCGCCGTCGTTGAACAGACCCAAATTTTGGTTTTACTCTGTAGCCTTGTATTTTTGAACCCAATCCAGAAGACAAGGAAACTCTTGGATCAAGTATTGGGAGAAAAATTGCCTTCGTGGAGGACTTTCTGATGGAACTATCTTGCACTTGCGTTACATGGTGAGAAAAACCACGATTAGTCAGACAGCAAGGGAAATCCAGCCCGTGATCTGTCTACTACTGAGAATGTTTAACTTCGGGATTAAGGTCGGTGCAAGCGGTATGCGGAATTCGTATCGACCAGCCATCGCAGGGATTCGAAGCAGATTCACCTCTTTGGAAGGCGAATGGTCCATCCCCTGAGTCACTGCGACTCTAGTTTGTTTATTATTTTAATTTTTTTTTATAACCGTCGTTAACAGCCCACCCAATTAAGGGTTTACAGCTACTAATATTCAAATATATATATATATATATATATATATTTCAAATTTTAGATCAGTTGTCACAAAATTAGTTTAATTGACTGTGGGGGTTCAATTATAGAAGACCCAAAATAATAACAGTAATTGGTTAACATCAGCAGATAATTAAGGTGAAATTTTGTGAGCAGTCTTTCAATGCGTGTTGAAAGGGTTGTGTGATAATCGAAATGCTGTACATTGGAATTGGAATATCTAATAATTAAGATTGTATGAACAGTATTTTCGATGTTATTTTTTTAAATATACTTTTTTGCATTATGTTTTTAGTTGAACTTTAAGATTAACAATATAATGACGAATGCTACGATATCTTTTATAATTCATAAAAAAAAAATTTTGAATTAACAAATATAATGACGAATGCTACGATATCTTTTATAATTCATGAAAAAAATTTAATTAACAAATATAATGACGAAAGCTACGATATCTTTTATAATTCATAAAAAAATTTGAAATTTGAAAAAATTTAATGTATTTTCAAAATCGTATGATATTTAAATATAAAGTAATTATTGCTCAAACTACACACTGTTTTCTATTTTTAAGAATATGTAAAAATCTCAATTTTTTTTTTTAAAGGAAACATATAATGATTTTAGTTCTCTTAACATTTTATAAAACGGAGTGCATGATATAGTTTTGGAAGTTGCTAGTGGTATGTACTTTATATACATAAGATCGATTTCAGCCGAGAAATAAAAAAGAAATGAAGAGATATTAAAAAAAAAGAAAATTATTTCCTCAGAAAAATATGAATACTCTTGAAAGTATTTTCAACTCTCTGAAAGGATTTTAATTCCTCTGACGTTAAAAACATCTTTCAGTTAAGAGCATTAAAAAAATAGTCTATCCTTAAGAGCTACTTAAACAAGAAAATCTTAAAACCTTTTAGCTTAAATATAACGGAAAACAACATTTGAAAGCCTTTATCTGCAAAATTTTGAATTTAAATTAAAAGTGGTTCTAAGCTTTGATGAAGCATCTTAAAATCATTTAATACCGTCACGTCTATGCATCTGGTTTTCAGATATCTGATTTTAATTTTTTTGCTATTCTAGTTGGCTGAACCCCTGTGTACTTCCGCTCAAGGAACCCGATGTTTACTTCGCAATAATTGTTATTTGTTTATAATTGTTATGTAATTTGTTTATAATTGTTATGTAATTTGTTTATAATTGTAGCAATTGTTATGTAAAGTACTAGCACCTTGAGTGCAGCATCCGTAAAAACTATTTCATCATAAAATCCAATTTTTAGCGTAGACATTTACATCGTAGTTCTTGTAGTAGAATTTATTTAATTACAGAAATTCAATGATTTCACAGTAAATATTACTGTAAAAATAACGCTATATCAGATTTTCGTGCCGTAATATTTTACAGGTAAAGTGCCGGCGCAAATTGTGCGAGTACTTCTTACAACAGTTTTACCAGGATATTCTTATACAGCTGACATAAAACTGTTTCTTTTTTTTCTATTAAACTTTAAATAATTCACATATAAAACTGTGTTTGCTTACACTTTCCACTCATAAACATTTCCCTTAGAATTATATTAATACCTATTAGTTAATATAAGTAATTTTGTTCAGCAATCTTTTTTAATAATATCATTTAAAATTAAATAATTATTGTTATGAAACATTTGAGTTCACATCCGTAATTTTATATTTTGCCTACTAAACAGGCTAATATACGTACTATATACAATTTGTGCATGGCCCACCCACATTTGGGATTTTACTTTTCTTAAGGACA
>NC_092208.1:73589929-73629032 GCF_043381705.1 Parasteatoda tepidariorum
TATATATATATATTTATTTAAATCAAAAACTTTTTTTAAAATAGAAAAAATATATATACATGTAATTAGCTCAGGACTGGAAAACACATAGTGCATATGACATCCATATTAGTTTAGGTTACGATGTTTACAATAAATGCCCGAAATGTTTACCAGAAACTGACCTGATTTGCTTTTCTCTCAACAAAAAAATGCATGATCAAGATTGAAATCCATAGTTGAAAACCATTTTAACTAGTTTTATAGTCATTGCTCCATAAATCTTATTAAATAATGATTTATGCTGTTTTTTTCCTCCTACACATAACAGATAATCGATTATGGCTAGGAACCTCAAGATTACTGTTCATCTTTTTAATGTTTGGGGGAAAACGTTGTGAACGGAATTAATTAATCTTATTTCTGTTCGTAAAAGACTAATAGTTTTTTTTTCAGTCTACTATTTTTCAATTAGAGTTAACTCTAACAAAATATGAGTCGAGGCTGGCACACGTAAAAAAACGAACACAGCTGAAATAGAAAATGAAGTTATGCTTTGCACCAACAATAACATCGTTTACACGTCATAAAATCAACCTCATATATAGCTCATCGAAAGTTTTAGTTCAGATCGAGTGAAATTATTCTTGCCTCGCATACACTTATTTGCTCGAAGGGTAGTAAAAAGAACTTGCACATCTAAAAAAAACAACCTCCCTTACCTGTTTGCTTTAATGAAGATTTCTATCAACTTAAAACTACCTTAAATATGAGTAACACAACTTCAAACACCTTGATTATACACCTTAGGAGGTTGATTTTATAAGGTTGTTTTTGAAGTCAACTTCAAATAAACGTCAAACCAACCTCAAACACACCTTAATATTTTGTAAGGAAGATCAGAGAATGTATATTCTACTCAAATTATGGCTCTTGCAGAACATACGCCTTACATTAGTTAATTTCTTCAAAAATATTGCAATTATGTTATAACCATCGTTGAACAGCAAGACGCAATTTTCGGGTTTACGACTGCTAATGCTCAACTTGTAATTTTGAACGTAATCCAGAAGACAAGGGAACTTCTGGATCAAATATTGGGATAAATTTGTCTTCGTGAAGGACTTTTTGATGGAACTAACCCGAATTGTTTTTACTTGAAAAGACGAAAACTCACGATCCGTCAGCACTGTGGTCCGGGCAAACCGGATGCGTTTTAAATATATTAATAAAAATATGTTTTTGCACATACTGCTTTATTTACGGTGCTCAAAAAGTGGACCACTGTGAACAGCTTTTGATCTTTATCTGTATTTACTTGTTTCTGGGAATTGTTCAGCATAGTGTAGTTATAAACTAAACTTTCTTTGCTCGATTGTAATAAAAAACATGGAGCATCCGACTGAGTGAGTTGAATAAAAATTAGTATTCTAATAACTTTTGATGTTCACGCTCTAGGACTCATAATGGTTTGAGGGCATGACCTCAAATATTCTAATTGCAAACGATATTTTAAATTACAAATCAGACACATAAATGCAGTTTCTTTGAATGAACATACCTTTTTATCCATATAACCACATTTATATTTCTGATCCCCCAAAATATAGGGAGTAGCTACAATCTGGGAAATATGGCTCCAATAGTTCGGTCCGGAGAACGGTCCAAAGTTTGGACCCCAACATGTTAATTTCATAATAAAAAATTTTTGCACTAAGTTATGAAATTCGTTTATCTAGAGATAATTCAATGCAAAAATTTAATTTTAATAAATATTTATCTTTGTATTATTTTATTTTACTATAGTCTAAAAATTTTGAAGTGTCAGGTATAAATTTTTACTTTATTTTAAAGAATGTAATGTTACATGGCAAAATACGAAATTTGAGGAACTCGGGTCGAATATTTCCTGAGAAATTTAATCTTTAAATTACAATTTTTTTTTAACTAAGCTTTAACTTAACTTTTTTTTAAATTCAACTTCTCAGAAAACTATTCGACCGATTTAATCCATATTATATATTTTGCCTAAAAATATTTCGCCACATCTCGAGAATTTTTTTAAACGAATCGAAAACTTTTTGCAAGTGATTATAAATTCGAAAGGTAATTACTTTCAAAAAATAACTGTCTTCAATTATTTTTTTTATTTAATAATAGTAGAAAAAGTTTTGAATTGTAAGGTAGAGGGATTTTTACATCATTTTTAAGAACTTAATTTGATGTGTCAAAATAAAAGGTTTTAACGAAATCTGTCGAATAGTTATTGATAGTTCCTCAGGAATTGAATTTTAGATATACGACGGATGATTATATCGAAAGTTATTCGATGTGATGCGTTTTATCTTTACTTTTTGCGAACTGATTTTATTATTTGGGAAGAGATTGCGTTACAAATTGCTTAACTGATCTATTTATAGGGGAGAGGGGGGCACATGTGAACAAATTTTTTTATTTCTTCACTTCTCGAAAAATATCAATTTTTCATAGTAAAAAAGTCCATATGTTTAAATAGTATTTTCTTTGTCTTGTGGAATTTTTTGAGATTTTTCAATAAAATATTTCTTTACTTTATAATATTTTAGAAAAATGACTTCAATTGTTCACANACTAAAGGGGTTGTAGCTTACTACGTGAATTTATTGGGTTTATTTGTTTATGTGAATTTATTGGGTTAATTTCGTCAATTGGGTTTTTCGCAACTTCATGTTCCTCAGGAGTTGTAATGGGCCTTTTTCTTTCTTCTCTGATACTCTTTCATGCTTTTTTTTTCACTTTTTCTATCTTTTCATTTTTAGCTTTAGCAATTCTATCTTTCTCAGGTGTATCAGTTAATGTGCGTGATTTTTCCTTTTCGCGTTTTCGTTTCTTTAAGTTACTTACTTGGGCTCTTGGAAATGGTGGGATTGATTCTGGTATAAGACAAGTACTGATGGCACTACTGTTAAGATCATTGTCAACATTTTCTGCCAGTCCATTAGTAAATTTTTAATTTACCCTTATTATTACTTATCTGCCCCAGATGTTTTGTTCACAAGTGCCCCATCATCTTTCTTAAACCTAACTTGAAAAATAAAGAATTTTTAATCAGGTAAAAAAAAAATAATACTTGTCATAAATTTGCCTGAATGTTCATATAATGGTCTGCAATAGTTAATTTTAGCTTATTAGTTCATTTATACTATGTTTTCACTTGAAGAAGCGAGTGATAAAAGTATATACAACATCAGCTGATATAAAGAAATTGTCAGAATAGAACAACAAAATGGCTCTTTGTTCTGAAAGTTTGGTAGAGAGGTAGGACTGGAACTGTCATCTATTGACAATTTTTCAAGATTTTTCATTTCAAATCATATTGGTAAAACATACCATGTTCACATGTGCCCCCCTCTCCCCTACGCTAAACAGTCATTAATTTCTAATTGCTGTTTTAGTTTTACTTTCAAAGTATTGGATTTAAATACATATATAAATTTCTGTAAGTTTAGTACAGTCATGGCAATACACAGAATGAGGAATGTCTTAGTTCAATTTTGAGTTAAAAATGCTTCAGTTTTTGACAAATAAGAAGTAAATAAGATAAAAACTATTCACTCTAAATATGCATGTGAAGACATTCAACATATTCACCGGAATCCTGTCTATATGAAATTCATAAAAACAGTTGATGATGGTGACATTGTTTGAAAAATTAAATATTTTTCTCCTTTCAGTGTCTAAATATCTTTTTTTGTGTCAAACGTTCCCTAAACACATCCGGCACTGAGGAAAAAAGTATGGTTAAAGCTACTAGAATGTAGCAAAATTTACCATATTACCTGCTCTATGGGAATGGTTATAGCAAGGATTTTGGTAAAATTAACAATAAAATATGGTGTTATAAAAAGAAGCACAAAATTTTGTACGTGTGGAAAATTTCCTAATTTTAACATGATACTTAAGAGCATGGCATAAAAGCCATTTATTCGGTAAAATCCATTTTTCCATTTTGTATTTTTTGCTAAATGTATGGCAATATTAGCTATAATTTGGATAGTCAGAATTTTCAGTAAATTACCGTATGAGCGTAAAAAATGTCAAATGAATGATTTAAATGCCGTATAGTTTAGTTTTATTAACCAGAATTATGGTTTTTCTTTCCTTTTGTACCAAACATGTCATTGCCATGCAAGGTAGAACGTAATATCAGATCTTTTGGTTGTTATATACATTACCATACAGGTAAGGTGATTTTACAAGAATTTTTTTCTCCGTGTATAATTCAGGTTGTGTCAAGAGTCACATAACTGATTTTAAAATATATCTATATGTAAAAATTTAATGAGACTGTTGACTAACATTAGTCATGCTTCCTGCATTCAATAAAGTTTCGTTATAAGCGTCCCAACCTGCCACACAAATAGAAGGAGTGGTGTGTGATAAAGTTTTTGGCTTCATTTTTCATTTAACTATAAAATAAAATAATATTTTTTTTATAAAAGCTTGTGTAAAGCAAGTTATTTCATTTAATATAATTTCAATTAATCGGTATTACTTTAAGCAAATGCAATACTTTAGTAGATTTTAAAGAACGCCTCGAAGAAATTTCCTTCTTACGTCCTAGAATTTTAGTAAATACACTTTTTTAAATATTTCTTTTTCTCCGCATTAATTTTTTTTAGAACAAACACTACCGAGTCTATAACCAACGAAATGTTTTTTTTCTTATTCAATAAATTACGTTTTTATGAATTAAAAATCTATTTCAATGGGCTAATGTGCTTTGTTTCAGAAATAAAACACTATTAAGAAAAACATTACCATAGGAATGACGTTAATGGCCCATAAGTTTTTTTTAAAAAAAATATTTTATTCTAGGTTATTTCAATCAAGTATAGACTAGTTGATTTCTCTTTACCTTGAAAAATAGCAGAGTCGGGAATACCGGACAATGGCCTGCACATCTGAACCTACTTAATCTGATATGGAATGTTATTCCAATTAAACTGGTTATTATTAGCAATAACTAACGATTACAAAACAAAATATGTATTATGAAAGGAAATAAAATAAAATATTAAGTCATTTGTTGTAATAATAAATTACTTTCAACTAATAGTAATAAATCATACTTATAAAAACACTTGTCAAAGTAACATTTACATTAATTGCTACTTAAATTGTTAGTTTGTATTTTATTGTTTATAACTTAAATGAAAGAAAAAAAATTTTTAAATAATTCATTGCACGTCATGAACTTAAGATTGATACGTTTGTTTAAAATTAATACTCCTCCTCCTTTGATAATCGGCACTATAATAACGTTAATGTGTTAGTCAGGATTTCAAATAACATCAAGCACTGTGTAAAGACAGGTTTAGCGTCAAAACTCAGAATCACTTTTCGCACTCAGAATTATTACTTCCCAACTTAAATTTATTGCACTTGTTTGGACACGCCCTTATCGATTTTGCAGCGTTTGTTTATCACCTCGTAGCAATTTCTTTGAATGTGCTAGGATGAAGAGGAGGGCAACACCTGCTGTTTAAAGATAGGGACTACTGTAAACAGCCTGTCGCAGATATAGTTTAGCATCAGTTAATTATCAATATTAATCAGCAGAAAAATCTAGGAGCAAGGGAAATATTCAGTGCTATTGTATGTTTGGAACATTTTTGATATTTTAAATTTTGCTTACTAAAAAAAAATAATATTTTCATACATTGATGATAAATGTTGAGAAAAAGAGATTAATCTTTTAATTTATGATCTAAAGTGGAGAATATGGTTACATTAAAAAAAAATCAGTTTAAGATATGCATTATAACGCAATTAAACTATAATTTCTACTTCATCGGGAAAAATAAATATTACTAACCAAAAATATTCCATTTTCTCGAAATGCTGATATTTAATTCTACTTAAAATGTATTTGAAGTTAAATAATGAGTGTGGTTTTTAATTCAAGAAAGTTTAAATAGTTAATCTCTTGTAAAAAAATTGGTCTCAAATGATATAGTCGTGGTTGTGAATATTGTAACTACCATTGCCAAAAAATACAAAAAAATCTTTATTCACACTTGAAGAGACTAGCAGTACAAAAACTGTTCTGAATTTTTCACAATTGTTCTGATTCATTTCAGTTAAAATTTGCAAACAATTATTCCCTTTATCATACTCAATATCTTGGCCATTTAAGAGTACTTTTACTTGATTAAACTGCTTCTTATAATTCTAAACATGATTTGAAAAAACAATGAACAAACATAATATATTTAAACATTTTTCATACCGGAAAATATCATATATGGGAACAGTACATAAATGCAGTGCTCTCATATGTAATATGCTAAAAATAAGCGAAAATATGTTTCAATGCTGAGATCACTCAATCAGTCGATCGATATTTTTTGTTTACAATCGAGCAGAGAAAGTTTGCACTATGCTGAAGATATCACGGAACAAAGTTTTTAAAAAAAAAAAACATTATAAAATGGCTTGTACGCTTCATATTTATTTTCTTTTATTTTATAACTGTCATTAAACAGCCGACCGAATTTTCAATTTACGACTACGAGTATTAANGTTTAGTACTTGTACTTTTACTTGTACTTTTTACTCGTTACTTTTTAAAATAAGAACTTTTTACTTTTTACTCGTTACTTTTTTTTAAAATACTTGTACTTTTACTCGTTACTTTTTAAAAGTAACGTTGCCATATATGCATATGACATCCATATTAGTTTAGGTTACGATGTTTACAATAAATGCCCGAAATGTTTACCATAAACTGACCTGATTTGCTTTTCTCTCAACAAAAAAAATGCATGATCAAAACTGAAATCCATAGTTGAAAACCATTTTAACTAGTTTTATAATCATTGCTCCATAAATCTTATTAAATAATGATTTATGCTGTTTTCTTCCTCCAACACATAACAGATAATCGATTATTGCTAGGAACCTCAAGATTCCAGTTCACCTTTTTAATGTTTGGGGGAAAACGTTGAGAACGGAATTAATTAATCTTATTTCTGTTCGTAAAAAAGACTAATAGTTTTTTTTCCAGTCAACTATTTTTCAATTAGAGTTAACTCAAACAAAATATGAGTTTTTGAGGTTGTTTCGAGGCTGGCACATGTAAAAAAACACACACAGCTGAGGTAGAAAATGAAGTTATGTTTTGCACCAACAATAACATCATTTACACGTCATAAAATCAACCTCATATGTAGCTCAACGAAAGTTTTAGTTGAGATCGAGTGAAATTATTCACGCCTCGCATACACTTATTTGCTCGAAGTGTAATAAAAGTAACCTGTACACCTAAAAAAAAAACTCCTTAAGCTGTTTGCTTTAAAGAAGATTTCTATCAACTTAAAACTACCTTAAATATGAATAAAACAACTTCAAACACCTTGATTATACACCTAGGGAGATTGATTTTATAAGATTGTTTTGAAGTCAACTTCAAATAAACCTCAAACACGCCTTAATATTTTGTAAGGAAGATCAGAAAATGTATATGCATATATTCTACTCAAATTATGGTTTTTGCAAAACATACGCCTTACATTAGTTAATGTTTTCAAAAATATTGCAATTATGTTATTACCATCGTTTAACAGCAAGACCCAATTTTTGGGTTTACGACTACTAATGCTCAACTCCATAGTCTTGTAATTTTGAATACAACTTCTGGATCAAGAATTGGGATAAATTTGCCTGTAGGGAATAGCTGCAATCTGGGGAATATGGTTCCAATAGTTCGGTCAAGAGAACGGTTCTAAGTTGGGACTCCATAGGACAGGAGTTGGGTTAATTTTATTGTGAAAATTTTTTGTTCTGAGTTTTGATTATAAGAAATAAATTAACAACACAAATTCAAGGAACCGTCGAAAAATTTTGAAATGTACGATATAAATTTTGGTTCCTGGGGTTTGGTTCCTGGGACAATAGTTAAATAAAGGTTCCTTGGGCAATTCATCCACTTTTCCTTCGAGGTTAATATCTTCCTTACCTGTACTATGCCTGATTCTTTATCGCTTTACGAGATCATCACCAAAAAAACCAATTATTTTTATTTTTTGAAATGCCAGATGATATTTAGGCAAAGTATGAAACAATCGTCCTGATGAGGTTATTATGTAAATGATGTGCATATTACTGTGAATGACCGAAATCGGTGGTTGTTGACTTTCACCGGTGAATGTTGACAATCAAATTAGTCGCTTTGGTGAATGTCCGAAATATTTATTACATCCGATTTGATAAATGTAATTATTCGTGGATTTAATTACATTTATTCGATATTTTAATACTTACTGACTATAGATTAGAACAAGCATCAGTGTTTGGAGTATCGGGCAAATATATACCGAGCAATGGCACTTGACCTTAAAAAAACATCAGTGTAGGGTATATCGGGCAAATGTATACCGGGCAGTGGCACTGAACCTTAAAAATGCATCAGTGTAGGGTATACCGGGCAATGGCACTTGACCTTAAAAAAACATCAGTGTAGGATATACCGGGCAAATGTATATCGGGCAATGGCATTTAATCAGATCTAGTATGACTAAACCTTTGGTAAATATCCGAAATATATACTAGGTCTAGTTCCACTTTTGCTATAGCTTAAATATTTTTAAAAAATTAAACAAAGCGTTTGAATTAATTTTAAACTGATAACGAAATTATTGCTTTAAAATTAAAAAAATAATAATAAAAACTGCGCCAGATAACAGTAATTGAAGTAGTTGCTTTATACAGCGCATGTGCGGAAAAAAAATCTTAAAAAAATTATCCAGGTGCATCTAAAAGTGGATGAATATCCCAAGACACCATAAATTTCTACATTATTTTAAAGAAATAAATGGCACATTACAAAATTTGAGGTACTTGATCGAATAGTTCCTGAGAAATTTAATATTAAAATTACGATTTTTTTTAAATTCAATTTATAAGGAACTATTCGATCGATTTCATCCAAATTATACATTTTGTACAGTAATATTTCGCCACATCCCGAGATTGTTTTAAGTGAATCGAAAACGTTTTACACATAATTATAAAATTCGGAAGGTAATTACTTGCAAAAAAAATTGTCATCAATTACTTTTTAATTTTTTTTATTTAATAATAGTAGAAAACGTTTTGTAGAAAACGTATACAAACTTTGGCAAGTAAGGTAATTTTACCAGAATTTTTTTCTCCGTGTAGAATTCAGTTTGTGTTGTTAATTTATTTCGCATGACTGATTTTAAGATATATTTATGTTCAAAAATTTGTTGAATAACATTAACTATAAGTTTCCTGCATTCAATAAAGTTCTGTTTTAAGCGTTCCAACCTTCCGCACAAATGGACGGAGTAGTATATGATAAAACTCTTTGTTTCATTTTTAATTGAACTTTAAAAATAAACAATATTTTTTTATAAAAATTTGTGCAAAGCAACCATATCTTAACTAGTTTTTTAATTTAACTAAAATCCAATCAATCGGTATTATTTTAAGCAAAAGTAGTTTTTAAAGAACGTCATACAGAAGTTTCCTTTTTTTCCTAAAATAAAACCCAATTAACATTACTATGGGAATGCCGTTAATGGCCCCTAAGTTTTTTTCTCGTTGTTGCTGTTGTTACTAATTCCCATCTGGTCTGACTGAGTCAGACCAGATCAATAAATCCGTTGACATTTAGTCCGTTGACATAAGTCCGAAACTGAAAGGGGAGAGGAATGAATGTCGTTCCAGTCCAGCCCCTAAACAGTTCAAGATATGCTCAGGTGATGCCTGGTTTTGTTGGCATTTAGGGCAAAGAGGAAAAATCTTTTGATTGGCAGAAAAAGTGAGACTTTTCAGGCGTCCACTGGCCAGTCGGGATAGGCAGGTGTTGGTCTGCCTGCCGCCAGGAAGACATAGAGAGAGTCCCGGTCATTTTGCTTTATACCAGTAGTGAATAGGAGGAAGCAGCCACTTTTGTTTGTTCTTGCCCTTTTTGCCTTGCAAAAAGTTCAAGGTATGTGAGCTCTGAGGTGGAGGGGACTGGATGGTCTAGTGCCTTCTTTGCAGGACTGTCAGCCAACTCGTTTCCGTGGATATCGACGTGGGACGGGATCCATTGAAAGTGGACCTCATGCTGCTGGGAAATGAGCTTTACTTTTTGTAAGATCGAAAGACTGGTTTTATCAACAATGAGGGTCCAATTTTTGAGGTGTTGAATTGAACTACGACTGTCAGATAGTATCCAAGTATTTCCAAAGTGCCCTTCACTCAAGATTTTCTCTAGTCCCCTGTCGATTGCATTTTTTTTAAATATATCATTCAAGATAAATTCAATCAAGTGTAGACTAGTCAATTTCCTTTTACCTTAAATATCAATTTCGGGAATACCGGGCAATGGCACATCTGAACCTTTTCAATCTGACATGGAATGTTATTCCGATTAAACCGGTTAGATTTACAGGGTGCGTAGCGTTTTTAAAAAGTGCTTAAAGGTGCTTATTTTTGATTTACGTTTTTTAAAAACTCTTAAAGGTGCTTTTTTATTCGGTGTTTGTAAGAAGTGCTTAATTTTCTATCTCTTAAAAAGAGATTTTTTCTTTGCCGTATCGATTGTTGTTCTAAATTACAAAAAAAATTATTGTTTTCACAATTTTCTCTGCAATATTCATCAGAAACTAGTTATATCATCATGATTATGTCAAGTTTCAGAAAATGGTTATGAATTTTATTGATTTTATGTTTATAAATTAAGTACTTTAAACGATAGAAAAAATAATTTTTATTACTTCATAGATCCTAATTCTGATTTTTTTGAAAGGTGATTAAAAATATTTCTTGGGTGATTGAAAAGTACATAAAAGGTGCTTATTTTTTGATTGAAAAACTGGCTATCCACCCTGTATTAGTAATAACTGCTGATAACAAAACAAAATATGTATTTCTTATGAAAAGATACAAAATAAAATATTAAGCCATTTGTTGTAATAATAAATTACTTTCAACTAATACTAATAAATCATACTTATCATAAATGAAATGCAAAAATATTTTGCAAATTAAAATAAAAACACTTCTTACAGCAACAATAATATTAATTGCAACTTAAATTGTTAGTTTGCATTTCGTGATTTATAACTTAAATGAAAAAAATTCTAAAATAATTCATTGCATGTCATGAACTTAAGATTGATATATTTGTTTAAAATTAATACTCCCCCTGCTTTGATAATCGACACTATAATAACGTTAATGTGTTAGTCAGGATTTCAAATAACATCAACCACTGTGTAAAGACAGGTTTAACGTCAAAACTCAGAATCACTTTTCGCACTCAGAATTATTACTCCCCAACTTAAATTTATTGCACTTGTTTGGACACGCCCTTATCGATTTTGCAGCGTTTGTTTATCACCTCGTAGCAATTTCTTTGAATGTGCTAGGATGAAGAGGAGGGCAACACCTGCTGTTTAAAGATAGGGACTACTGTAAACAGCCTGTCGCAGATATAGTTTAGCATCAGTTAATTATCAATATTAATCAGCAGAAAAATCTAGGAGCAAGGGAAATATTCAGTGTTATTGTATGTTTGGAACATTTTTGATATTTTAAACTTTGCTTACTAAAAAAAAATATTTTTATACATTGATGATAAATGTTGAGAAAAAGAGATTAATCTTTTAATTTATGATCTAAAGTGGAGAATATGGTTACATTAAAAAAAATCAGTTTAAGATATGCATTATAACGCAATTAAACTATAATTTCTATTTCATCGGGAAAAATAAATAATTCTAACCAAAAATATTCCATTTTCTCGAAATGCTGATATTTAATTCTACTTAAAATGTATTTGAAGTTAAATAATGAGTGTGGTTTTTAATTCAAGAAAGTTTAAATAGTTAATCTCTTGTAAAAAAATTGGTCTCAAATGATATAGTCGTGGTTGTGAATATTGTAACTACCATTGCCAAAAAATACAAAAAAATCTTTATTCACACTTGAAGAGACTAGCAGTACAAAAACTGTTCTGAATTTTTCACAATTGTTCTGATTCATTTCAGTTAAAATTTGCAAACAATTATTCCCTTTATCATACTCAATATCTTGGCCATTTAAGAGTACTTTTACTTGATTAAACTGCTTCTTATAATTCTAAACATGATTTGAAAAAACAATGAACAAACATAATATATTTAAACATTTTTCATACCGGAAAATATCATATATGGGAACAGTACATAAATGCAGTGCTCTCATATGTAATATGCTAAAAATAAGCGAAAATATGTTTCAATGCTGAGATCACTCAATCAGTCGATCGATATTTTTTGTTTACAATAAAGCAGAGAAAGTTTGCACTATGCTGAAGATATCACAGAACAAAGTTATTTAAAAAAAACATTAGAAAATGGCTTGTACGCTTCATATTTATTTTCTTTTATTTTATAGCTGTCATTGAACAGTCGACCGAATTTTCAGTTTACCGCTACGAGTATTAAACTCCATATCCTAGTAATTTTGTACCCAATTCAGAATACAAGGGACCTCCCGTATTAAATATTGGGAGAAATTTGACTTCGCGGAGGATTTTTGGAAAAAACTAACCCGTATTTGAGTTACGAGGGAGGGAAAATCACAAAATCCTTCCGCAGTTAGCCTGACGGCAAGGGGACTGTAATCCACAATCTGTCTATTACTGAGTTTCCCGTTAGCACTGTGGTCTGTGTGAGCCGGGTGCGGGATTCAAATCAACCAGCCATTGTCCAGATTCGAACCCGGTTCACGTCATTGGGAAGCGAGCACTCTATCCTCTGAGCTACCACGGCTCCGCTTTAGTTGTATTACAAAGATTTCAACGTTTTCATAAGATGATATATAAATATCTGTCAATTGTATTAAATAAGGTTATAACATTTTATTTCTATCCCCCTTACTTTTGTTGAGCTGTCTTTGAATTTATCTGAATATTATATCTTCGCTGAGTGAAGGTTTTATCAACAAAATAATTTAATTTTAAAAAAAAATATATTTTATCTATACATTCTAAATTAATGTTTCTTGCTTTATATTGTACCGTAAAAATAACTTTATCAACATTTACGTGTGTCTTATGTTACTGCAATTATAAATTTTAGTCTTACAATAAAAATGTCTGTGGCTACTTTACTCCAAGAAAATAATTGCCACCATTTTCGGCAATGAGATGCACTAAATTTTTTTTACAGTGTAGATATATATTTCTTTTTGCTAAGATAGACACCAAGAAATCAAGATATGTCATTTTATATAGATCAACAAGGTGAACTCCAAATCGTTTTTCAGAATGTTGTTTTTATTTCAAACAAAAAATAGTTCATATACTCTAGCAAAGATATTCTAATTATTATCAAGAATTAATCTGTGTATATCACGTAATTGATAATAACTTTTACTTATCTTCATAAAAAAGGGGTTTGTTTAAAAAAGCAATCTATACACAAAGTAAATAAACAACAAAAAAATATGTAAATATTACTTATTTAAAATATTTAAAATAAAGTTCAAAAAATACAGCAAAATAATAATAAAAAAAATTCTTGCATCATTTCATTCAACTGCTCATTTAGAACATCCGAAATTTCAAGAGACAGCATAAATTCCAGAAGAAATTATGGTAAAAATTACTGACACCTTGACTGCAGTACCAGTAAAATGCATTTTACCGTAAACTTTTTACCGCAATTTGTACAATAATAATTATTTAATTACAAAAATCCAGTGATTTTACAATAAATATAGCTGTAAAAATTACGTCATATCAGATGTTTTCTTCCGCAACATTCTACAGAAAAGCGGATTTTGCGGTGAAATATACTGACAGCGCCGCTACTTTTTTCCGTAATTTGATTCTGAATTTTTTTCAGTGTACAATTTATCGTTGTGAAACCGGGGCATCACACAGTTTGCAATATTTTCCCCTATTAACTTCTTTTTCAAGGGGAGAGGGGAGCGAATAACTTGAAAACCAATGAAATGGCCTCAAAATAAATAACATATACGAAAATAAATCCTTAAAATTTGTAATGCTATTGGCCGTAGTATATAGTCAGGGATGCAACCTCATGTCACAAAGGTCTCGAGTTCGAATCCTGGTCTAGAAGCATGACATGACCTGAAACATGAATATCTAGTACAGTAGTAGTATAAAGATTGTTTGATATCAAAATTTCGTGTTACAATTTGAGACATTCCTTTTAGAAGAGCGTTTCAAATAATAAAGATAGTATTTCTATTCAATGATTAGTTCCAAAGTTGTTTCGAATGTAATATTTTCTGCTTTATATACTACTGTATACTAGTTAAAATCAATTTTAAAATAACCGTAAAAGCATGTAGGTTAAGCATTTGTAATTTATAAAGAAGAAAAGAAGAACATATAAACATCCTTTGACAAATTTATAAAAAACACAAAACGACATCGCGAATTTGCTAGTCAAATCAGCTTTTCCTCTAGTTTTACAAAACAGAGAGCAGCTTTCTTAAAAGGAAAAACTTATTTCCAACAAAGAGAGGTGTTTTTACTTGCAAATAAGGAAGCAATTCCACAGTTCTATTTCTTTTTTTTTCCTCCCTTGTCTCTTTGCAAGACGTATTTATTCACCTATCACACCAAAATGGCTCAAGAAAAAGGACAGCCAACATATCATTCGCGAATTTTTTTAAAAATTTACCACAAGTGGGCGTATTTGTGCGAGAAGGAAATAAAAAAAAACTTTTCTGCATTCGTAGCTTTGAAATACTTTGTTGCAGATTGCTTGCAATTTAGAAACAGAAAATACAAAAAAAAATTTTTTTTTTCTCTATTTTTGTTTCATTGCAGTATGACATACAATGAATAAAAAAAAATCTAAGCTCGAATGTGTGTAAAAGAATGCTCGGATTTGCAATTCAAGAGGAATACTTGATCTTAATTATATAGAATTCAAATATTGTTCTGTAAAAGAAAACATATGCTTACATTTATTAATCATGATGTTTTTATATTCGTGTTTAAAGAATGTTTTTATGTTCGGTATCTTTTACAAACACTAATTTAGTAGCATTTGCATATTAAAAGTAATTTCGTTTAAGAAGATTGCGTTTACTGATTCTAGTATGACGTATAATATGTTACAAACTGTAATAAAAGAACACAAATTTATTGGAAGTAATTATGTTAATCAAAAAAATATGATACTGCGAAACGCAATTCAAATTAGAATAATTTATCTTAATCTTCTGCAAATATTCAAACGAAATAAATGTAAGCTTTTTTAAGAATACTTATTAATGTAATTGTATGCAATGAGAAATAATAATTTTCTAAAAGCTTTATTTCTGTCGTATACAAATATATTCAAAATAATTTCTTTCAAACAAATGCATTTTTGTAGCGTTGTTAGAAAGAAATTAAATTAATCTTATTCTTTACAAACTTTAATTCTTTAAAAGCACTTTGGATGTATGTTAAAGCTGGTACGATGTATGTTAAAGCCATTTGCCAATACCAGCAAGCCTGATTGATATCAAGCTTATTCTTAAGGCAAAGGGTGCATTCCTTGTTTTTTCTGTTGCGCCACCTATGGCCAAGAATACGACCTCAGCCACGCACACTTCACAGTCCGTTTTACGGGGAAGACACAATTATACTCCATTCATTCATCCACGGATCATAATTTTGACCTGAACCAGAGAACGATCTATATCCAATTCAGTACCCTCATAGGTATTGATTTGTTATGGAAACTTGGAGGACTTTGTGACTCCGGCTGATTTCAAGTGCAGCAGTGACCAATTTTTACACGAGGATTCTTCGGCCAACCGGATTCAAGCTTCTGTAATCGCGAACACGAGCCCTTTGTCCTGCCAATTAGGCTATCTGGGCCCTTCGATATAAGTAATTACGCTAAATGAAATAAATAATAATAGTATGATTTGAAATTCTAACATATTATTTATTTTCTCTTAAAGAATTTAAATATGGTAAATTTAATGTAGCTTAGGGATATATATGATTGCCAACTTAAATATATTAAAATTTAATCATATTGAATCCATGCTTCGTGATCGTGATGTTAGAAAGGCCAATTATTTAATTATTATCGTAAATACACTTTTACTATAATTTAAAAATAGTAAAATTGATCTTGACGAATTAAATCAAATAAAATATTTTTCAGGAAGATGTTCTTCCGTAATTTATTATTTTTTCTTCCTTAATTTTTTTTCGATCTTCGATCGAGAAAGGCATAAGTAGAGTTAACTAAAAAACGTAGTAAATTACAACTTGGGGTTAAGGCATTTTATTAATGATTTTGTTTATTAGTTAATTATTTATATACCTAAAAAATTAAAAAAATTCATAATATAATAATAATAATAATAACATATTTTATAAAACATAATTTTCTGAATTTATTATTTAAGATTTATAAATTATTTCATATTATAACTTGAAATAAAATTATTTTTTAATTAATATTATTACAATTTTTAAATTAAATAATATTTTCGTTAATTATTTCTTATATAAATTTATGTATTTAATAGAAACAAATGCTTATTAGTTTTATATAATTTATTTAAATTGAACTTTATTGGATTAAAATTATTAAAACTGCAATATCATTAAAAAATTACAATAATTAATTATTTCTAAACTGAAAAATTTACAATTTTTAATTTGGCAGGTCTGAAATCCTATGTACCTTTTTAAAAATGAGAGAATCTACGCTTCATCAGCTACTATATACTTATCTATTAATAACTACTTGGATCGGAACAAAATAGAACAGAACTGTCAAAAATAGTTTAAGCTATGTGTTTGACAATCATCACCATAAACTGTCAAGCATTTTCCATTTTCGTGATTGCGAGAATCAAAAGCATCTGACAAGCTATTTATCTATATAGCTGGTCTTTTTCTTATAACTAAATAACTTTTTTATCTATACATATCCTTAAATTTAGCTTTTTGTCATATTTGACTAATTTAGTTTAATGTAGTATTAATATTACTCTTATACTTTAATAAATCTTCTAATAAACATTTTATACAGTTCTCTACTTGATTACTTGCTACATTTTCAAAAAACCTACATAATTTTGAAATGTGAAGAGATTAAAATTTGATTAAAGAGAACTATTTTTTTATAAAAATCGAGTTCCGTATTTTGAAATGGAGTAAAAGAATGTATTTATATACAGTTCGCAAAGTAAAAAAGCTGACCGCCCTGAATAATGATCGGAGTTTCGCGTTCTAGGAGTCCATCTTAATGGTTCGAGGGTGTGTTCTCAAATATGCTAATTAATTAGCTCAAACGATATTTCAAGTTACAAAATCAAACACATAAAACTTACTTTCTCAGAATAAACATATACCTTTTTCCACGGATTCGGATTTTTGACGCTCAAAGTAACCGCAATCTGAAAAATGTGGTCTTAATACACTGCTGGACAATTGCTAAGGACGGATAACACTATCATCCCTAGCAACCACAAAATGAATGGAAGCAAAATGTGGAAAATTAGAATAAGTACGGGATATAGTAAGAAGAGGTATGCGTTTGCAAATTTTTTCCCACGTCTGTTCATCACGTGATAGCGCTGATAAGAGCTTTAAAGGTTTTGAGGCGTATGGAGAGTTGTTGTTTCAAGTCAAAGTTTTACAGGAAAGATTTAGTTGACGAACTTGAAATTTTCGGCATGTCTTCCCGATATCACTTAGATGATTTTAAGCGTAGCCGAATTATTGGAGAGATCGAAGAAGGGCGAAAAATAACAGATGTTGCCAGGGAATTCGACATCGCTCACAGCGTTGTTTCACGGCTGTGGAAATCATTTGAAACTACTGGAATGTGTAGTAGGCGGTACGGGGGAGGTCGTGTTGGAAGTACGACGCCTGCAGAAGACAGATATATCGTCCTATCATCAAAATGGAACAGGCGCACCACAGCTCAGCAGGTGGCAAATCAGTTTCTTGCTGCCACAGGAAAGCAGATCTCCCAAAAAACTGTTGCCAGACGTTTGAGGGGAGGAGGACTATACGCCCGTAGACCTGTTGTGAGTGCCCCATTGACCAGACAGCACCGTACTGCCCGTTTGCAATGGCGTCGTGAGCATCACAATTGGACTGGACATGCGTACTATTCTAAGATGATAGTAGGTTCAGTCTGTCATCGGATTGTAGACGCCAACTGATTTGGTGCGAGAGTGGTACTGGTTATCGCCCAAAAAATATCCAGGAAAAGGACCGATATCCGACATGCAGTGTCATGGTGTGGGCCGGAATCATGATCAATGGCCGCACGCGCCTACATGTGGTTGCGAATGGGACTATGACGGGCCAACGATACATTGATGAAGTTCGACTTCCTCATGTTCGTCTCTTCCGTGGTGCTGTCGGTGATAAATTTGTTTTTATGGACGACAACGCAACATGCCATCGAACACTCGCTGTTCAGGATTGTCTAGACAGCTAGGGTATTCAACGCCTCGTATGGCCATCACGTTTTCCAGATATAAACCCCATTGAAAATGTTTGGGATGCTTTGGAGAGGCAACTTGCTGGTCGAAACTATCCTCCGAAAAACAAGAACACCCTCATCCGTGCACTGACAGAGGAATGGGCTAAATTAAATCAACAGCTGCTGGATAATGTTGTGCAAAGTATGATAGGACGTGTAGAATGTTGTATCACACTCCTCGGTGGACATATCCCGTACTGATACCTTTCTTCAAGTTGCCTGCTGACATTTAGATGCATGGTTCCATTTTTCCGTACGCAGCATCAAATGAACATTTTTTTTCTTTCATATGTTTCATAGCTTTAGTACTTTCCAGAACAATGAATATTCTTTATTCTAATGTCTGAACAGTGAGGCAACTATATTTAATTCTACTAGACCTCATGTCTCGCTTAATGTTATGCTACATTGCAATTTGTAATCCGTCCTTAGCAATCGTCCAGCAGTGTAGTTTGATCAGGGTAACTGTCCTAATGTTGGACTCCTTAATGATAATTTTACTTTTTGTGGGTTTCGCTATATTTCGATATATTTTTAAGTGAATTGAAACCTTTTTATACACAATTATAAAATTCGTTTATCTAAAGATAATTTCATGCAGAAAATAACATTTAGTAAATATTTATGATTTTTTATTCTTTAATTTAATAATCGTCAAAAACCTTTTGAATTGCAAACTTCTGGATACAATTTTTAATGGCAAAATACAAAACTAGAGCAAAATCAATTGAATAGTCCCAGAGAGATCGAATTTCGAAAAACTGGTATTTTTAAATTTTGATTCTTTAGGTACTATTTTAACCTATTTCGCTCAAATTATGTGTTTTGCCATTATAAATTGCATTCTCCTGACCAAACTATAGGAACCATATTTCCCAGATTGGCTACTCCTTCTATTTTGGGGGTCAGAAATCCTAATCGTTTCTAAGCCTAAGAGAAAGTACTTTTTTGTGTCTGGTTTCGTAACTCAAAATATCGACTGCACTTTGCAGTTATGAGAATATCTATTAAAAGTTTCGGATAAGCCATACATCTTTAACTATAGCTTTTGTCATGATTTTTTGATTAAATGTATTAAAATTTCACTTATACTCATATGTATCGTTTAAAAAGCATTTTATACAATATTGTGCTTGATGTAGGAAAATCTGCATAATTTTGAAAAGTAAAATTTGATTTTTAAATTTTTTTTTCATAAAATTCAAGTTTCATATTTTAAAATGGGATTAATATATTAATATTTCAGATAATGCAATAGCTTTTTATTCAATTTAAAGTTTAAAGTATCATTTTAATTATTTTTCACAAGAATAATTTTTCCTTTTCTTTTCCTCTTGAGATAAATTTCTAGGGAGAAATAAATTCATATGATATTAATCTCTCTCATACTTAAGCTTTAAAGCTCATTTATGTATTCAAATTCCCTTTGTGTTTTGTCAGTGAATAACAAGATTTCTAGGATTTTTCAATCTCATATATTCAGAGAGAACATTTAATCCCAAAAAAATGTAGCAAATACTAGGATCAGACGATTCACTGGGAAAGAAAAGATTAAAAGAGAGCCGTTAGTTTTTTTTTCTTTCGAGAAAGGAATATTTTTCTTTCTTCGCGATAACCATATGATCTCATACGAAGTGATTCCTAGGAGAAAAATAAAAAAATGGAAATCGACCCCAAGATTTTCCTTTCTCTTACGACACTTCAGCTAAGGAGATAGTGTTACTCGCGCTTCTTCGTAAAAAGTTATAGGATCTATAACTTGAAAGTCTTTTATGGAACTTTTCTCTGATTTACGAAATAAGTCGCGATAGAGAGATAAAAACGTATTTCCATTTTACTTTTTTTAAATTAAATATCTTATTTCTTATACAATATGTAAAATTGCTGTAGTTCTTACAGTTGCAATTATTATTTTCAATTTTAAGAACAACATTTTATCATGTTAGTCAACATTCAAACTTTTTAAAAATGATAATACGCATTTTGCTGAACAGGAATGTATATTTCTTTTTCAAAATACAAATTATTACGAATACGAACATGTATTTTCCTTTACTTTTTCAAATTAAATATCTTATTTCTTATACAATACGTAAAATTACTGTAGTTTTTATAGTTTCAATTATTATTTTTAACTTTAAGAACAACAATTTATCATGTTAGTCAACATTTGAACTTTAGTCAACATTAAAAATGATTAAAAACATTATGCTGAACAAGAATATGTATTTCTTTTACAAAATACCAATTATTACGAATAGGAGTACAAATTTAACTGCCGGAAATGAAACCTAATTTAAGAATATTAATGATAAAACGGTGATAAAACTTCGGTTCTTTAATTAAATATTTTGAGTACATTCTTTTGTAGATTATAATGTTCACAACTACCCCAAACTTTATTTATAAAGTAGGGGTTAGAATCCTCTAATATATCCTATACTTTGCCCTAAACTTTATTTATAAAGTAGGCAATAGGGACCCCTTTAGGTAAAGGTGAGGGTCAGCATTGTTTAGTCTTCTGGTGCTGCAGTGGTTTTGATTCCGTAGTGCTAGTTTTCATTTGAATTTTGGAGTACCGGCGCTATGGTCCTGGGTCGCCGTTTCCATACCTTATGACGTAGAAGTTTCATCAGAAGAATCCTGATTATTTAGGGTTCAGTAGCGGGAAAAAATTAGGACCCGCTGGTTTAGATATCTAATTGCTTATTAATTCTCATTTTGTTTTCATTTGAAAATAAGGATTATTTGCAAAGAGTTCTCCTCTACACAGTATCGAAATCTTTCGTATTATACGATATGTGTTACACTTTATTTCAGCAGGCATTTTAAATACAAATTTGAAGACCAAGCAAATTATTTTAAAACTTTAAAAGTAAGTAAAAGAGTTAGTTGGTCATATAAAAGAACTAGAATTTTATTATCGTAGAACTGAATCTTGTAACAAGTCTACCTATTATATGTCACAATATTTTAAATTGCACAGTGTGTAAAAATGTCCCTAAGACATCAGTATTTTCTTATTAGAAAAAAATTATTTCTAGGAGAGTTCTAAAATTATGCATTAAGAGTGGCGCTTAGGGAGTACCCTGTATCTATCCACTTTAGGTGGTATTGAATTGGGTAGATTGTATCCATCCATATCTATCACTAGTTTGTCTAGTTCGTCGGCCGAAGACTCCCCGTGAAGTAAATGGTGACTGGTGCACGGTAAAAATGTCGGGGTCGCAGCTTCATCTTCCTATAACAAATCAATATCTCTTCCCTCCTTCCTCAATGGCACGACAGCCCCGGGTGGGCCCTGGCCAACTTCGTCGGCCATCTTCCTCCAGGCCTGCCTCTGCCTGGCAGTTGTCTTCCACTTTGAGACTTTTGAGACTGAAAAGTCTCTTTCCACGCAGTCGGCCCATCTCAGCTTCTCTTAGGTTAATCTCTTAGGTTACTCGTATATCTCTTCAGGTTACTCATATAGGTTACTCATTATCTCTTAGGTTACTAAAATTTAGATTGATCATTCTCTGGTTCAGGTCAAATTTAAGTCAGATTCAGGTCAATGATCTGTGAATGAAGGAATGGATGTATGAATGAGTCTGCCCTGTAAAACGGGTAGTGGCGAGTGTGTGTGTGTGGGGGGGGGATTGGAATCCTATTTATGACGAAGAATTATTTAATTACATTGAATTCGTGTTAAGGGGTCCGAATCAAATTGATCAACTGTTTATCATACAATTTTTTAAAGTAATGCTTTTTTCACGAGATTTGAAAATATACGTTTTTCTGAACTGGGAGTTCTTATTCCTTTATTGAATAGTCACAAGCAGTACATATTTATGAATTATTATAATAATAAACCTAAAAATAAATTTTGAAACATTTTCTTGGTGTCGTAACAGCTACAGTGGGCTTTACTTTTGAATCAGAAAGAAAACATTTAAATAAATCCGTTTAAATAACAACAAAAAACAAAAAGTTTCAAAGCAATCTGATCGATGATGCCAGCTTTGAAGCAGTGCACAGCAACCTGCTCCATTTTCTACTCATTGCACCAGAAAATAAAAAAAATAAAATGCTACAAACCGCAACCATGTAAAAAACAATTCCCTAATCCGGAAATGGTGCGATCGACCAATCGGAAATCGTGTTCTTCCCTGGGNATGCACGTATGGGCGCATGAAAACCCAAGATGTACACGTGCCCATGCACATCAACAACATTTCAGCGTAAACGTTTGGGCTGTTATTATCGGTGACATGTTGATTGGCCCTTACCTTCTACCTGATCGCCTCGACGGAAATACCTATCGCATTTTTTTAGAAAGAGTTTTGCCGGATCTGATGGGTGACGTTCCAGCCGCTACACGCCGAAACATCTGGTTTCAGCATGATGAAGCGCCTGCCCACTTTAGCTTCGCTGTTCGAGAATACCTCAATAGGATTTATCCTAATCGCTGGATAGGTAGAGGCGGACCAGTCCCATGGCTGCCGCGATCCCCCGACCTGAATCCCCTGGATTTCTACCTGTGGGGACACAGGAAGTCCATAGTGTACGAGACACCTGTAACATCGGACATGGATCTTATCGCCAGGATCGCGGGAGCGGCAGCACGTGTCCGTGACACTCCTGGCCAATTTGAACGGGTTCGTGAATCCATGCACCGACGCTGTGAAACGTGCATTGTGGCGAATGGAAGGAATTTGGAGCATTTGCTGTGATGTAATGATGTTTTATAATAAAAATCATATTAACACCGCTATCGATATCATTTTTTTCTCCTCATCCAAACCTGCACTTATCGCCCTCTAGCGGTCTCAGTTTTAATTTTCGGACACAAGTTACTATGTAAATCTTGTTCATCATCATATGACAGACCAGCATGTTAAGTTTGTAAACGACCTTTTGGGACACCCTGTATATCCCTATCTACCACTAGCTGTTCTAGTTCCATAGATGGCGCCACTGAAAACAAGAAGCGCACCCTTTTCCTTAAATTCGCTTGGTTTCTCCTAGCAGGCTTGCTGGTATATCGCAAGTGACATTAGTAACAACAACAACTAGTTAGTCTGCTAATGAATTAAACTTCAAAAACGTAATAAACGTCACCAAATTTACGAAAATAAATTCATGACTCTATTCCTTTTCATGTAGCTCTTTGTTAATAATTTATTATAATATGAAAGTAATTGTTATTAAATAACAAACTATAAACATTAATGTATCATTAAGTTACAACTTTCATTCAATAAAAAAACCTCTGAAATCATTAGAAGGTATTAATATTCTAAAAAGATTTTATTATATGTATATTTCTAGAAGCCTAATATTTGTATGCTTAATAGTATAAATAAAAAATACCTTGTATGCATAATTTCATAAAATACGTTTATTTCACAAAATCGAAATTTAATTGAAATTTTATAATTGAAATCATTTTCCTATCATTTTATTTAACAATTGAAAAAGAGTTTTGTCTGAAATAATCGTTAAGAGAAATGATATTATAAATTTCATCATTTCAAATCATTCATTGCAAATGTTACGAAATAAGAGCAAAATCTTTGCAAAAATTTTAAAAAATTTATTTGTAATTTTATTGGTTTTCAGCAATTTTTTATTGATTATAAAAATTACTTATAAATGCGATTATGGACTTCTAATATTAATTTTTTTCTTACTTAAGAAGGCATATATTTTAAAAATCATTTTGAGTGGGATTTTTTTAATTCTTGCTTGTGACGAAAGTTTTAAAAAAAATTCTAATTTTTTTCCTAAATAAATTATCGGATATTTCTAATTAGGTATAATTAATATTATATTTTTATTAGTTTCTCCTAATAGCATTACTGATATTTCAATTATCATCCACTTCTATTTTTTTAATTAGTATCACCTTCTGTATCTTTTTTTTTTTCCAATATTTTTTGAGACATAGAGCATTTAGTTATAAGAACATTTATATTATCCTGTATAGGAATAATTAACGGTTAAAAAATTATTATTTTAACATCAAAAAGAAGAAAAACTCTTTTGCAGTCAAAATGACTTAAACAAGTTATCAATAAATATTTATATGGAAAAACCATTAAACATAGATTTATGAATTCATCAATAGTAATAATTCCTAAATAAATAATTTATAAATAATAATAATTTATACATAATAATAATTCTCAAATAAAATAAAATAAGCACGTTTCCTATTACATATTTATTTTATTAATGAATTTTGTATTTATGAATTATTATTCTATTTTTGTACAAGCAATCATGTACAAAATAAAATATAATTTTCAAAGTTTGCTTCCGCAAACTTTAAATGAAACTAAACTTATTAGTAACTAAACTTATTAACTAAATTTATTAGTTAATTCAAAAATAAAGTAGTCTCTAATTACATTTGAATAATTATTTAATTGTATTAAACTCGCGTTAAGAGGTCCGAATCAAACCGGTCAACTGTTTGTCATACAGTTTTTAAAGTAATGCTTTTTTTTGGTGCATTTTCCACAAGATTTGAAAATATACGTTTTTCTGAACTAGGCGTTCTTATTTCTTTGATGAATAGTCACAAGCAGTACATATTTATGAATTATTATAATAATAAACCTAAAAATAAATTTTGAAACATTTTCTTGGTGTCGTAACAGCTACAGTGGGCTTTACTTTTGAATCAGAAAGAAAACATTTAAATAAATCCGTTTAAATAACAACAAAAAACAAAAAGTTTCAAAGCAATCTGATCGATGATGCCAGCTTTGAAGCAGTGCACAGCAACCTGCTCCATTTTCTACTCATTGCACCAGAAAATAAAAAAAATAAAATGCTACAAACCGCAACCATGTAAAAAACAATTCCCTAATCCGGAAATGGTGCGATCGACCAATCGGAAATCGTGTTCTTCCCTGGGGTTTCCTGTTTCCAACTGGAGGACGTCCTGGAAAAACTTTTTCGGTCAATCTTTCCTTTATTCTGTTTTCTCCTTTTCCCTTCTGGCCTGGAAAAAGAAAGAAAAACAAGATTATTTATTCATGCTACAAGAAGTCAGTTTTAATTACATTATAATATTAATTTCGAAATAAAAAGGCTTTCTCGAAAATTGGATTTCCGCCCACTCTCAGAACTCTAAACCCTAATGAACCGGGAAGTTTAGAGATTTCAGTGGCGTAGAAAAATAAATAATTTAGCTGTTCTTAATTTAAAATCTTGAACATAAATCAGTTCAAATTATTATTAAAAAAATCTCTCATTAGAAGAAAATGCTACATAACTATATTAAATAACATAACATATAGGAAGAAAATGCTTTTATAACTATATTAAATAGAAAAGCCGCGATGGCTCAGAGATAGAGCGTTCGAATTCCAATGAGGCGAACCGGGTTCGAATTCCAGCCGATACGAATTCCGCATCCGGCTTGCACCGACCACTGTGCTGACGTGAAATATCCCCAATGGTAGACAGATCGTGGGTTAGAGTCAGGGCTAGAAAAAACTCAGAAATTTTACCCGTCCCCTAGGACGGCTTGTCCCGGCCCGTCCTCCCTTGAAACTAACCCGTAGCTTCTAAATAAATAAAAATATAATTTTCTCTTATTCATTACAAACATTTATATAGATTACACAATGAATTAGTAGTTACTAGGATTACAAATACTAGGTTACTAATAGTAAAACCTAGTATTTCTTTTATGAAATAATTTATTTCTTTTATGAAATAATTTAAATGACAAAGGTCAAGTTATCTGGAATGTCAATTTATCCGAGGGTACTGCGTTTTTTAAATGAATCAAATATGACGTTTGCCAGTTCCACAATCAAGCCAATGATTTACAGAGGTTTCTGCACAGAAATCTGAAAGGGGTTTTCCATTTAGGTAGATGTTCATAATTGCGTTTAACGCTTCTTGTTTAAGACCAGTACGTAATGTGTTTTTTTGTAAGTTCATTGCTGAAAAGCCCCTTTCAACCGCTGCAGTACTCCCAGACAGAGAAAACATCAATTCCACCATGCGCAGTATGTTGCTGTATTTCTAGATTAGAGGGTCATTTTAGAAGTGAGGCGCTAGACTCTTGTAAGATAACAAAAATTGAAAATGTATCACGAATATTAACGGGAAAATGGCCGTCCGCGCGGACGTCGGATTCGGGAAATTCGTTGTCCGCGGGGAATTTTTGACCGCCGAGGACGGGCGGACGGGTGGTTTTTCGAGCCCTGGTTAGAGTTCAATTGCAGTCGGACTAACCGTGGGTGGTTCTTGCGGTTTTCCTCTCCATGTAACGCAAATGCGAGTTAACTCCATCAAAAAGTCCTCCACGAAGGCAAATTTCTCCCAATACTCGATCCAGGAGTTCCTTTGTCTTTATCTTCTGGATTGGGTTCATAAATACAAGGCTACGAAGTTCGCCGTTAGTATACGTAAACCCTCAATTGGATTGACTGTTCAACTACGGTTATTAAATAAAATTAATAAGGTTGATATTTAATTACACAATTTTAATGAATTTAGATAATTATTATTCATTTAAAGTTGAACCCATAAAATTGGGTCGGCTGTTCAACTACGGTTATAAAAAAAATATCTATAACCATAAAAATTGTTTAAAAATATAAGAGAATTAAATGCTACATATAATTGCAACTTTTAATTATAATATTATATCGTATTTGAAGCTTAGAGATTATTGTAATCTCAGATTTATACACAAAAAAATATCAGGTAAAAATATTTTAAAAATTTAAGACAGAGTGCAGCATCCACAAAATCAATTGTACCGTAAATTCTTTTTTAGCTAGTTTTACAGTAATATTTATTTCATTACAGTGAGTCAGTGATTTTACATTAAGTATTGCTGTAGAAATTACTGGAGATCAGATTTAATGTTCAGTAAAGTTTCCCTGTTAACACGGTACCGGCTCTCAGGGTGTCGGAATAATTTACCGTAATTTGATCCGGAATGTCACACTTGCTAATTATGTGTTTCCAAAAGAATTAATTGATTTCAAAGTCGTGACATAACATAAAATGCAAACCTCTTCCTCTATATTGCCTGTTTAATGAAAACACTTCTGTTCTATAGCAACGCATCATTTCATATTTCTCAAAGAATGCTGAGAGGATTATTTAAAACTTAAAAAGTGTTTAAGTCATGTGAATTTTCCTACATATCAATAAAGATTAAAGCTTTTGGAAGTTTGGGGGACTGGTAATAAATTACGAACGGAAAAAATCTTTTTGAACACCCTATTCCAAAAAATACTGCGATAAGCTTGTGACTGATGTCAATTACGTTGATTATTATCATGTAAAATAACGGCAAAAATTTCATTAACCTAGTTTAAATATTCATGGAAATATGAGCATTTTTAAAGAAACTCATTTTTTTCTTCTTATTTTTTCTTACTTTAATTACAGAAATATTCAATAAAATGAAAAAAAATTAGAGTAATTTTTAATTATTATGAAAAATATCATTTCATAATTTGAAAAAAAAATCGCTAAACATTGCGCAAGATATGAGTATTTCAAATTAATCTTCTTATACTGAAAACATTCAATTTTTTTTTCGTCATAATTTTTCTTGGAATTGTATTTGGCAGCATATTAATGAAAAATCTCCGATTTAAGTGTCTTGAAAATATAAAGATTTTCCAGAAAATTTCAAAATAGTTTTTGTACTTTTTTATTGAAAGCTTTATATGCTAAAATAATTTATTTTCTATTATAAATTTATTTTATATCATAAAACAATATTTCACAACAAATGATAATACCCTAATATGATGGTCCGGACAACAAAATGTGATGGTACATTTTATTAAATAAAACATAATTTAATAGGATGCGCATCTAAATAATTCTGATGTTCTTTTTATTAAATCTCGTTTAGTACTACAAAATTATATTTGAGGAAAACTCCTTACCATTCAAGGCTTTCTCACCAAATTAATAAAAACTACTTAAAATTGCTAGAAACTTTTTAAATTTTCAAGATAGTCAAATCGGATTTTTAGCATAAGTTATTAAACACGATTCAAAACAAAATTATGATTAATTTTTTTTAAATGATTTTTGCTCATATGCAGCATAAAAGGATTACCTTAAATGCTCATATCTAGTACAGTGTTTAGAAGATTTTATTGAAATTTTATCAATTTTATCAATAAAAATTTTGTTTAGTTTTATTAAATATTTCTGCAGTTTTAGTAAGAAACCGCAAATAGAAAAAATATGCAGTTTTTTAGAATTTTTTTTATTTCTATAAATATTAGAGCTAGGTTTATGAAATTTTGTACAATTATTTCATATGATATTCAATGTAATTGGCATTAGTTGCAAGCATTTTTTGGTACAGGGTGTTCGAAAACACTATTTTTCGATCGCAATTTATGGCCGGTCCCTCAAACCTTTAAACTTTTTTGATACGTAAGAGAAATCACATGATTTAATCACATCTAAAGTTTTAATTAACATAAATTTAAGTTTTAAATATTTCCTGAGAAATGTGTAAAAAAGCAGGAATCCATGCAAAAATTTAAATTAAACAACTTTTACACTTTCGCAAATAAATATTTAGGCCAGTTAAAAAATGAACAAAAATTCCATCAAAACAGAACGATTCACTACTGAGGAAGTTGAGACTGAAATCATCAAGATTTGTTTGGATGAAAGAGAAAACAGAGAAGACTCGGCATGCATAAGATTTAAATTAAGAAATTTCGCTATTGGTCCAATTGCCATTTGTAGTATTTTTAACAATATCCACTTTTTTAAAAAAAGAAAAATTTTAAATGATTAAAAAACTGCTCATATCAATACTGAAAGCATTTGATTTTAAACATTCTTCAAAATCTGGAAATCTTGGTAAAGTTCATTTGTAAAAGGGGAAAATATTTTTTAAAATAAGATAATAATAAATAAAATAATTTTCAGAATATATGAAAAATTCGAAATTATTTCATACTTAGTTTAGTTTATAACTGGCGTTAAACAGCCGACAAATTTCTGAGTTCCGACAATAATAATCAATGATGATCATATTCTGACTACCAATGTTCAACTCTGTAGTCTTATAATTTTGAACTTAGCCCAGACAGCAAGGGAACTCCTGGTTTAAGCTGACCTTCGTCGAGGACTTTCTTATGAAACAAAGCCACATTTGAGTTACATATAAAACGAAAACTACGAAAACCTCCCTCGGTTAGCCCGACGGCAAGGGGATTCTAACCCATGATCCGTCTACTGAGGATATTTTAAGTTAGCATTGGGGGTCAGTGCAAGAAAAAAGTGAAATTCGTCGCAACCAGCTGCAACTGGTATTCGAACCAGGATTATCTAAAAAAGTATAATAAAGCACACAAAGCGCGTATTATTGGCGAAAAACGTGGCGATCGGTGATTACAAAAATGGCAATGTTGACCTACATTGAAGAGTGATCAATCAAAGCGATTAATCAAGCTTTGCTCGGTATCAAATCAATGTCAATAATTTCCATACCATCAACTTCCCCAAATTTCGATCCTACAGATTTCGTGAGGATTTTTTCCCATAATTAAATATTCATTTGTAAATCCTGATTAGAATATTTCTTTCATTTCTTTTTTTAAAAGAGTTCTAAAATTATACATTAACACCCTATAACATGTAGGTAGAGTTATCCTTTTTAAGATTCACATATTCGAAATATCCTTATTACTTTTTGTTTAGCATCATATGTTAACATTTTTTTAAATAAATTGTCATTTAATTAAAAAACATCAATTGACGAAAACTCATGATTGAATGGATTTAACTTTAAAATAAAATAATTTCAAACCAAAATCTTACTATTCCGTAGAAGTTTAAAAAACATGCAAGTCTTTGAAAAGAAACAAAAATGGAACATTCCACAGTTACCATGTCATATTGGAAGAAGATTAATTTTGATTTTCTTTGATAATATCAAAATCTTTCATCATAACATAAAACAAAATCATAAAAATTGCTAAATAAACTTCAAGCATTTTTCTTTTTATCTGACTGAAAAATCAGTATTTATTAAACTTATTTTTATTATCGATATCGAGGAGATATATTACAAAGGTATACATGATGGGGAAAAAATATTCAAGTTTTTAAATAATATTTCATCTTATATGAAATTTAAATTTGTATTCTTCTGAAAAGATTTATGTTATATTTAGTATTATTCATTTCTTGTATTGAAAGTTAATGTTATAACAGTAAAAAAAAAGAAAGCTTATGTAAACTAATTAATTTCAACCTACGCCTAAATCAATTCTCATGTATTTCACTATTCCTTTTTCTTCTTATTATTTCAGAATACATATTTTCGCTTATTTTTCAAAACTCAAATTAATGAACTATTCTTCACGTTATCGGATGCATTTTAATGAGTAATGAAATATATATTTCCATATTTAATTAGTTGTAGATTATGAAATATAGTTCAGAAATAATTTCTTTTCGCCGTACTTTAAAAATAAAACCCGATATAATAAGTTATTGATTTCTTTTCTTCATTCCTTTTATTAAGTCGTGATAATATTTATTAAAAACGTACTTCCTCAGACTTTGATTCACATAATTAAATAATCTGATCTCATTTGTATAGCATTCTTCAGATATTAATTAATAAAACATAAAAAAAAAATGGTATATTAAATCTCATTCTTTTATGTTTTCCTCGTTGATGATTATTTACGTAAAAAGTAGGTATTATATCTTAGAAATGCAGCTTGGTTTTAAATAATTAAGAAATACCATTCAGATGAATGGGCAGATATCATTCCTATTTATTTCTTTAGATTTTATTGAAAAAACCCATTAAAGTTTCTTCTGGTTTATTGGATTGTCACTATCACTGAGACAATTAATTTTTGCGCCGAATTTCGAAACGTCATAGACTATTAGTCGTTAATGTGATTACTACATTCCCTTATACGTATATCTAGAAATAGACTTCTATTCGACGCACATCTGACATAAGTAAATATTGGAAGATCAAAAATAAGTTTCTCTGGCTCAATTTCTAGGAAAATGGCTAAATAACATTCAAGCATAGATAGCTGCACTACAGAGATACTTAACACAAAAATCCAGTATTTCTCATGTTTCGTGATCAATGGCACCAGTAGATAAACTAAGCAATATTTCACTTCACAAACTATAACATAACTCCAATGTTCATAACCTAACGAAAAGCCTAACTACACTGTTTAGTTTAATTTAAATTTTACTACTGAGTTCTCGGGTACCAATGTTCAAATCCGTAGCTTTGTAATTTTGAACCCAAATAAGAAGGGGACTCCTGGATCATGTATTGGGAGAAATTTTCTTTCGTGGAAGACTCTTTTATGCGACTGACACGCATTTGCGTTACATGGAGCGGAAAACCATGAAAACTTTCAAAAGTTAGCTTGACGGGATATTTTACGCTAGCAGTGTAGTCAGTGCAAGCCGGATGCAGAGTTCTTATCGACCTGTCATCGATGGAATGCTCTATCCCGGAACCACAGAAAACGGTTCCAACCATAAAAATTACGGTTGATTGCATGGACAGAATGCTGCCTGTTATTTTACAGTAATTTTTTGTAGAAAATTCCAATAGTTTGAAGAAAACGAGTCTTCTTCATTGAGCGAGGTAATTTCGATAAATTTTAATTTCTTTGTTACCGTATTCCCTTAATACAAATCATTGAAGTGTTTAACAATATATGGGCATGATTCGTAATTATTAAATCTATATTAGAAAACAGCAACATAGTATCTCTAAAAGTGTTTAATTTTAAAAAAACTATTCTCTGACAATGTTCACTTAGATGATATGTCGAATAACTTTAATTATTTTCGGTATGTTTTTATGAATACTCAATTATATTCTTAAACATACATCGTAGAAATCATATGGGCCGAATGAATGCTATTCAATCCTACTATATGTATAAGAACGTTATAACTTCTTCTATTTTGGTCCATCAGAATGTCCATTCCTACAGTATATCGATGTTCCTTATTACCAATGGTCAAATAATGCCAATTCCTGCGTTATGAACACGTTATGTTATGCGTTATGTTATTAAGAACATCGATTTTTTTAATATATCTAAAAGTATGCACTTCTACGATATGTCTAAGAATGCTATAATTTTTGCCATATGGGCATAAAAATGTTCATTCCTGTATATTTCAAAGAATTTTTATTCCTACGATAACTCTCATAACGACCACAGTAGTGATTGAGTAACCACTACGATACATAACTCGCACCCACTGCTGTGCTTACGTATAATATCTTAAGTGCTATACAGATTAGGATTTGGAGTCAGGTTTACCGTGGACGATTTTTGTGGTTTTCCTCTCGATGTAACGCTATTGGGGGTTAGTCCCAGCAAAAAGTCCTCCACGGAGGAAAATTTCTCCTAATACCCTTGTCTTCAGGAATTCCCTTGTCTTCTGAATTACGCTCAAAGTTACAATTGAACAACAGTGGTCGTAAACTCAAAACTTGGGTCGACTGTTCAACTATGTAACTCAATTGGGGGTTAGCTCTCCACGAAAGAAAATTTCTCCCAATACCCTTGTCTTCAGGAATTCCCTTGTCTTCTGGATTACGTTCGAAGTTACAATTGAACAATAGTGGCCGTAAACTTAAAACTTGGGTCGGCTGTTCAACGACGGTTATAAAATTAAATAAAATTTTAACGTTATGTCTAAGAACGACAATTTTTATATTATATCTAAAATTATTAACTTCTAAGATATGTCTAAGAATACTACAATTCTTACTATATCGGTCTATGAGAAAGTTCATTCTTACAATATGACCAAGAACGTTTATTCCTATGATAAGTCAAATAACGTCAATTCCTAATGTCGAAGAACGATAACTTCTACATTAAGTCTAAAAAAATTCATTTTTAAGATACGTCTAAGAGCATGGATTCGTAGTAAAATCTAGAAACATTTGACCATTAAGGTATAAAAATCCTCATAACGTATTTGATCTCAATTCTAATAATAACATACTTTAAGTTTGAAACATGTCACATAATGTGGAATGATACATTTTTCAGGAAAGAGATGCACATAAAAAGGAAAAGAAAAATATTTCCCCAGAATATGCTTTATAATCTTGTTATAAATATAGCTAACAGGAGAGAGAAAAAAAAAACGTGAAAGCTTTTTTCATGGCAGCGAGGGTTATATTGGATTACAGGAAGGAAGCTTCTATGATAAAAAAAAGAGTAATATTTTTTCAGAAGCAGAATCAAATTATCATTCCGACATTGCTTTCGAAAAGAGTGGGAACAAAAATTTTAGTTTTAATAGCATTTCACAGATGAACCAGAAATGAAATTCAGGTTCTACATTAAAGTATATTTGTTTAGAATATTCTAGATATGTAAAACGGAAAAGGACACAAGCGGTAAAAATTATTTCATAAATCCATGAACCATTATTAAAATATTCTATCTACACACTATTATTGTAATTTTCACGAGTGTTACAAGCAATAAAGAGGAAGTAATATGTACACAAACTAAAATTTCTTCGAACGTACTAATTTTTTTTAATTGCTTCATTTAAATTGACTGATTCGGAACGGTGCCTGTTCGGATTATTGAATATCTCGTTCGGAAATTCCGAGTGTAATTTCGGTTCATTCGGAATGCGCGCAATTTTTTGCTCCGCGTGTCTTTTGTCGGCATAGTCAATAACAAAACTATGTCTTGTAATCGTGTTATATCGCAATTCGTGATAGCAATGCTTGAATACGCCCTCTAGCGAGAACAATATTTTCAGGCCAATTTTTTATTTAGTTCTACCTGAATCATTGGTCGAGAAGAAAGTTTTTTTTTATTTTATTTTTTTATCAGCAAGTAAGAAGCCAAATTTCCCTGAGGAAAACGCAGAACTTTAAAAGACTACCCAGAACATTGGTAAATCATTCGGAAATGGAACATGTCCAACATTTGAAGAACAATTTCTCAATATTTTTTTCTTTTCCATTATCAACAAACTTACAACCGATAATTCCTACTTCAAGTTCGCATACTGTTAAAGATGTGTGTATTACGGTAAAATACATTTATTTAGTCTTCAATTCATTATAAATTAAAGGCTTACTTCATTGACATTGGTTAACATTGCTCACTTTATTCCAATGAATAAATGTGATTTCAGAACGCGCAGAACTGTAATAGATATAGAATATTCTAAATCCTTATAGAATAGTATATGTTTTTGTATCTATATAATACGGAGAACAACAATAAAGAATCATACAAATTACTTGAAATAATATCATTTGTGTTGATTTAATAGATTTTTATCGTTTTCTTGGCAAGTATATTTTTAATTTTGAATGTTTAATTTCACCTAGAATTCATCTATTCTGCTTTTAAGTTAAATAGGATCATTGCTCTTAAGTTATTGAAATTCATATCGAGATCTTACAATTATCAAATTTTAATGTGTGGAATGTCATCGTAAATTAATGAATAGATAATCTATGTATATATTATATGAGAATAAAGTTTTCAAGCGAAGAACATTTCAAATTGGAATTCTCATGATTTATAAAGCAGGTAAGTGCTAAATAAGAAATTTACTTGCAAATACTTTTTGTCTAATTCTATGATAACTTTATGCAGAATGATTTTCTACATCTGATTAAGAACTTCAAAAAAAATATGAAATTTTTTTACTTCAATATAAGGGATTTTAGAATCGCTTTTTTTTTTAAATTCTTCTTTATTGTAAGCAAGGTCCCCACCTTGCTTACATGCTGGGGTGGTAGTGCTTTGCTCTCTCGTGCCACAGGTCCAGGGTCCGATCCTCTGACAGGGAAAGGTTGACTCAGCCTTTCATCCCTTTACTGGGTCGATAAATAAATACCAAGCACGCTTGGGAACTAAACACTGGGGGCTCCGCGTTCGGCTGACCACCTAATCGGACATCTGCTCCTGCACCCCAGAGCCCAAGGTCAAGAAAACTGAGATGCGCACAGTAGGCTTTGGCCCTCTATTGGCAGTCGCGCCACTGAGTTTAATTTATTCTTTACTCTACATCTTTTTAGTTTATAAATCGTGATTTTTTATTGAAACTTAAAATTTTTTAATAAAAATTATAGTCAAAAACTTTTCTTGCAAAATTAAATGCTGTAATATATTTGTTTTTGTATATTTTTTGCATATTTTAATGTTTGAAGTCATATGATTCTGAAAAGAATGGAAATATAAAGTTTAAAAAGACCTTTCATATCAGATGATAAAATTTAATAGAGCGATTTCGCAGGCATTAGGTTTTAACTGTAATAAAAAGTCGCATGTTTTTTTTTCTGTTTATTTACAAATATTTTTCCGATGTGTTTTGGATATTCCTTCTCTAAAAATAGCGATTTCATTTCGTGTTCGCTTGCATAAGAAAGAATATCAAACATTTTTCTTTTTTTTTAATTTAATAAGGCACAATAAGGAAAGAACGTTACCATGCTACACTGAAGAAATCCCCAGTGAAACTGATAATCGTGTTGTTCTGCTAGCAGTCATTCGTCTCAGATAACAACGCCTCCTATAGTTCGCTGCGTTCGCGAATTCACTGGAATTTCTGTTTCTTTTACCTAAATTATCGTCTATTATTCTGCTTTTGTACGTATAGATCAGATCATTAGATGAAAAAATTTTACAGTGTTCCCTAATTTTATTTATTTATTTTGCTCAATGCACGTTATGTCCAGCACTATATCGTTTTAAAGATATCGACATTGCAATAAAATTTATCGTGATTCTTGCTTACATAATTAATAATCTTAAATTTGATGATGGTATTTTCGCAACACAAGCTAGTGTTTATTTCCTTTTTGGACTATACCACACTAAATACAAATTTTGAACTACAAAACCTGAACCACGCTAATACTCGAGATGATTATGATAATTCGTTTTATTGTCCGATTTTGCGTTCATTTTTTTCCTATTCGTTTTATTGTCTCTTCAAATTAATTAAAACAAATATTTTGTCTTTCTGTATCATCATTAAAATAGTGGTAATTCTTAGAGCTACTTCGATAAAATTTTAACAAAGATGTTTTATATTTTAAATCTTTCAGATGTAATTCATACTATTAGAATTCTGACTTACTTAAGTAATATATATGAGGTTTTAATGCATTATGGTTTCAGTTAATTAGAATTTACTTTCACTTTTCAAAATAAATGTTTGAAATAAGTAAACAAAATCTATACAAAATGTATCATCTTGTTTCTTGATCAATTTCTCAGGAGCATAAATTATTCCAATTTCATTGCATTTATCTCATTAAAGCACTTGCGAAACAAGAGGTTGCATCAGAAATAGATTTTTCTTCATTTCAAGATAATTGCTTCAGTTTGTTTTGTTCTAGTGGAAAGTAATTTCTAAAGCTATTTTGCATTGAGAGAAGATTAGCAATTCTCAGAATAGAAGAAACTATCGTATCCAATTTAGTCTTCAAGAAAAATTAAGATATGTTAATTTCTACGCACGAAAGATTATATACTGCAATCAGCAGTGAAGCTAAAATTGGAACATTGCTTAAATAAATCGTATTTATAATCAAACCTTGTTTCGGCACATGATAGGAAATTACAGAATTATGCATTTAATCGGAAAAGGTAGATTTATTTTAAAATAATTAAGACCTGAGCCTGTAAAAAAAATATAGCAGAAAAATAAATATATAAAGAAAATTATAAAAGGAATAATATTTTTTTCTTCGAAAAATAACCTTTATTATTTTTAAAAAAACTGCACTAATCCAAATTAGAAAACTGATTACTCTTGTTTGTAAAAAGTGTTATTATTGTTTTACATTTTCAAAATTGAAAATAATGAATCTTAACCTTTTCTATTTTAAGTGTTAGATTATTTTATAATTTTTAATATTATTTTTTATTATAAAATTAAAAAATCGTTAACGACGCCACTTTTTTAGTTCTTCAACTTCACGTTACGTTTTCTTTTCCTGCGCAGAAACCATAAGACTTTAAAACTTGAAGTGTTCAGGATGTGTTCAAAAATGTGCACAAAGAACTATAATTTAAAAAAAAATCAAACAATCACTAACTATTTCAAGAAGTTTTAACTGTTGAACTCCTAAAAAACACGCGGTCAGCTCTACAAGCCGCAGAAATGCAACAACAGCAAATTTAAGAAAGGCTGTATTTTAATATGATCTTAACGTTATCTTTTTAAAATTCCTATTTATTAAAAAGTTATTGCAATATTAAATGCTTTCTTTGCTAGTTTTTTCACCTTATTTGATTTATTTTTCATTTTCTACGCAAAAACTATCGAACTTAGAAACTTGTAAATGTGAGGATGCTTGAAAAATGTACAAGGATTACGAGGGAATTAAAAACGTAAAGATTTGATTATTTTTTTGAGAATTATAAAGTGTTAACACCATACGGACAGATCAACAGTCCACTGTATTGCACTGTTGAAATTTAACTTGATCGAAAGGTAATTTTCATTTATGAACTTAACGTAATGTTCTTCCGAAATTTGGATTAGTTTGAAAATTAGTACAATTTCAAGTTCTCTATTCGAGAGATGATATCTTTTCACGTTTTATGCTTTAAAAAAGACTATTTGACTAATGTTGTTGAAAAATATATTACTAAAAATATGTCTTAAAATAATTGCGAGGAAATATTGACAGCATAAGCATCACACTTTTTAGCGCACCATTGACGAATTTCACTCCTTGTGGCTTTAAAAATTTAAGAAAAGGAAAAAGGACTTTATTTATACACGTTATAGCTCAGAGATGCACTCTGCGTCAAAAAAAACGAGAAAAAAAACGGATCTCTTTGAATAACGTTTGATCTAATGATCGGATCTTCACGTTCTCGGACTCAAACTTAATGGTTTAAAGGGGGGCGGGGACCTCAAATATGAAAAAAATTTGTGCAGTCGATATTTTAAGTTACGAAATTTGACTTTCTCTTAATAAACCATACCGTTTTTAATCCACGAATTTTTTTTCTATGAGTTTTAATCCTGACTCTCAAATTGAATAACAATACTTTCCGCAATCTGGAAAGTATTGTCAAAATAGTTTGGCCAGAAGAGTGATCCAAAGTTTGGACCCCTTAATGTTAATTTTACTTTTCACGTATTACTCGAGAACTTTTATTTTCGCGAATCAATTATGCACGCAATTAAAAAATACATACACACACACACACACACACACACACATATATATATATATATATATGAACACATATATATATACAAGAAAACACTAAGAAAGTTAAGAAAAACAATAAGTATCATTTATTGCGCTTAAGCAGTGCAGCAGTGCAGTAAGAACGACACTTTAAAACCCTCTTGTTACACTCAATTTGTGATTTTGCTTTCATCTTTTGTTTTCATATTTTATAATCTGGCAATCTTTCTGCGAAAACATTTTTAAATCATTCTTGAAAAATATCCGTCCATGTAAGTTGTTATGATTTTGCTACTCGCTTTATAGTCCCCCCTTTTTAATGTTTTTTCTTTTTATTTTATTTTATTATCTGTTTTTACATGTTATTTTTACTTTTTATGATCTA
>NC_092208.1:73629260-73641165 GCF_043381705.1 Parasteatoda tepidariorum
TATATATATATATATATATATATATATATATATATATAATACCAGGTGAAATTATTTCTAATAACTATTATTTTTTTAATGGTATTCGAAAAATTTCAAATTGTATGATGCATAAATTTTGGCATCATTTTAAAGAATCTAATTTTAAATGGCTAAATATAAACTTTGTACTAAATCGGTCAAATAGTTTCAAGTAAATATTAAATTTTAAAATATCGTATGTAAAAAAAAATTTTTCTCTGAATTTATTCCAATAATTTCATTAAACCATTTTTTTATTTAGCCATACATAATTGTATTCTTTAAAATGGTCTAAAAGTTCATACGTAAAGACGCGATAACTAGATTAGTTATGCAAGGTGATTTATTTTACGATTTGCTGGCCTGCCATAAAGGGGATACAGCGTGGGCCGATTACAAATCAATATTTTTTTTATATACCAAACAATTAAAGAAGCGAAGTTACGAAGTCAAAAAACAAACCAGAAGAAATGCAAATGGTTTACAGACAAGGGTTAAAAGAAAATTTAAGAAAAAATGAAAATAATTCAACAGTTAAAAACATTATTTGCACTCAGAGTAAACATATAATTTCGCATATCATTTACGCGTATAACTTATTCTGTACGAATATTTCTTTTTTTTCTTCCTAAATTACAGAGAGCAAATGGTATGATAGATTTCATATTTACTTACAGCATAAAAATATAATATGCATGCATTATAGCACAGGGCTGACAAATTTGCATCTTGTGGTAATTGCACAAAATTCTGCACTTGTGTACATCATTGCTTTCGCGCAAAAATTAATGTCTGTGCATTCATGTAAAATTTACATAGCAAATGAAAAATAACGCTTCACTTAATACAATAACAATTCAAATATATCAATAATAAGATACAATATCAATAATATGATAAAGATAATTATAAAATACAATAATGACACTAATAAAATAATGATTCAAATTAAATAATGATACTAATGATTCAATAATGATAAAATGATGATAAAAACTAATGATAAAAATAAAGCCTTGTTAAGAGCATAAGAAAAAAACATTCAAAATTTTCAAAAATAAAGAAAACTTCTCACCTCCTTTGATAACACTTTCCTTGAGACAATTAATGAAAATAATAAAATAATGATAATCATAAAAATGATAATCATAAAAATGATAATCATAAAAATGATAATCGTAAAATAATGATAATAATAGGATAATGCTAGTCATAAAATAATTATGATAATAAAATAATGATATTAAGTTTTATTAATGGTAAAGAAAAATAGTTTAAAATTAAAAAGAAAATTATGCAAAACTAACTTAAAGTTTAAATGGAGAGTCGTGATCGATATTTTTACGATAATAAACTTTATTATCAGGGAGGCAAGTAACTTAATAACTTTTCTAATGGTATTTAGAACTTCTCCGCGCCATAGTTCTGAGTTACCAGAAATTTCGTATTTGATCCTAATCGAATAGATATTGGTCTATCGGGAATCGATATGTCTACTCCGATAAAGTCAGTTAGTGTTAGAGAGAACTCTATCATGGACGAACTAAATGTTTATTTATCCAACAACTTACTCTGTGTAATTTTAAAAGTAAACACAATTATCTAATACAGCTGTCAACAAACTTAAAATCAATAAGTTTGCCATTTGATATTCTTCAAATTCTTATTAATATTCATAGACATATTTTAAAGTTAAAAAAATTCAGGTTGGTAGCAACTTGTTTTTTTTTTTGTTGAAAGAATGGTCATTAACTTAAATGCTTGTCTCTAAAAGAGCTTCTAAAATACAAAACAGAGTAACTTAGAAAGTGTTATATTCACTTAACTTAGTAAATGTTATCTTCATATTTCCTTTATTTAACACTTCAACGAATAAGACGGTACACAGAATTCTCCCCCCCCCCTNCCCCCCCCCTCAGAAATTTAGTATTCACAAAATTACCCCAGCTGTCGATAACAGCCTAGTATCCGAAACATCCTATAAACACGTGTTAGTTTTGCACTGTACAGTACAATTTTTAAAGTTTGTTACATTTTTGAGCAAAATACAATAGTTCTTTTTCTACAACTTTTGGGACTGCTAAAGTGTAAAAGTTTGCTTTTTTACCTTTTTAGTTTTTGTATAACTCATGCGATGCTTTCTAAAAATTAAGTAAATATAGGATAAGAGCATTAAAAACAAACATTTTGAAATACTTAAAAAATTTTCCGCAAATCATAATATACCTTTAAAAAAAATATTACAATGGAAATAAAAGCTGTGAAATTGTTTTGTTTCATTTTTTATTAAAGTTTAAGCATATTTTTTCGAAATCTGTAACAGGCGAAAATATGAATTGGTTGATTTCACAAAAGGAGAAAAAAGAGAATTTGCAAAAGTTTTGAACTTTTAAGGCAACCAGCAACTGATAAAAGCTAAAAATCCCGCCTTTTAATTATAAAACAAATATTTATTGCAGAAATGGTTCTGCATCGTTACAACTGTAACACTTAACTGCTACGACTCATGACAACTATGGACCAACTCTAGAAGCATAGTCTTAAATAGAAGTCACTTCTAATATATATATATATATATATATATATGTATGTATCAATTTTTTACCTTTACAAATTACCTCTTTCAGGAACTATGCTTTTGCTTTTTCTCTCATCATATTTTATTTAAGTATAAAAGTTTCTTTTAGAACTAAAACTTTATATTACGTTAAAAAATTAAGAATAATAAATTAAAAATAATTTATTCGAAAGTATTTAAAATAATATAACACAATAAAAAATTTTAAAATATGCCACAAATCTGCAAAATTAAAAATTCCAGAACACCAGTATCGGATTCGTAACGTAAGTAGTGTTGTCATACGTATCCTACATTGCATTGGCTTTTATTTCATCCTCATGTGCTGAGTGATACAAAAAATCGTCTTCCCCCCCCCAACTAAAAAATTCAAAATTCCACTTTTTTCAAAAATATTTTACAATAACATTTGAATCCACATTTTGATTTTTTCTACTTATATTTTCCTCAAATTGTTGAACTAAGTAAATATTGAAAAATAGTTTCTCTCTTATTTGCTGATTGAATTAAAATAAATCTTATAAAATGATTCATATTATTCATAATAAGTTCATCAATAAATTTCAGAATGTTCTTGTTAGAAAAAATACACTTTTGCTAATCCGAACTCCAAATGAAAATTGATTTCAGTATTAATTAAATTTAAGGCAAAAAGTAAATGAATAAATAAATNGGTTTCAGATAGCTTTGTGATCTTTGAGCTAGTAAAAAATAATTGAATGTGCAGTATAAGTTGAAACAGAATGTATTTAAACACGAAGTTAGCTGTGAATGCATATATATTGCATTCACACCTTTTTTTTTATTTATTTATTTATTTTTTTTTGTTTCAAAGTTATACGCAATTTCTCCTTTTCGTTACCATGGCGTCGTCCGCAAATCTTGCTTTTATCTACGGCAGTGCGTTATTTATATAATAATATTATAACAACACCCTAACTGCTCTGTGAATAAAAAGAGCGTTGCTTCCTGTCACATCGTTACCAAGGCGACGGAAATGTGACCTTAAGACCTTCTAATTGCAAGGGGTATGGTGACATGAAGTGAAGTTGTTTTCCAAACAAATAGCTGCTGTCAATAACTGCATTTTTTTTAGATACAAAACTCCTTTATATCTTCTTAGGTAAAATTTGTTTCATTAATATGGAGATTAATGATTAGAATAATTATAGAATAGGAAAACGATTAAAAGTAATGGAAAAAATTAACCGATGCATGAAATGAGCAATCTTGTGCTTTTATTATTTTATTACGATTATTTACAGTAAGAATGTGATTGCGAATGTAAAATGAAATAGAATAGAAAAGTGAGCTTGTTTTGAGAATCAAAATCAATGAATCAATCTGCAATTATATTTACAGCGATATAAAAATATTCCTGATCAAAGTACTGGAACCCTGAGTACAACATCCGAAAAATCTATTGTAACGTAAAATTCATTTTTTCCGTAATTTATACTAAAATGCGATTTATGATTACAGTGATTTAGTGATTTTGCAGTAAATATTAATGTAAAATTTATCGTATATCAGATCTTTGCTCCATCAAATTTCACACTAAAAAGAGATTTTACTGAAAAAAGTACACCACCCTTTTTGCTTTTACCGTAATTTGATCTGGAATTTTTAACAGTTCTCCCATGATCAAAGGAATAATTTTCAAACAGCAAGGCTAAAGTACATTCAGTAGATTCTTACTACACTACAAAAATGATTTTATGGCAATTTGCCGGTACTTACTAGTTATCTTGCTAAATAATTACGTAAAGTACTTTAATGTGGAACTAATAACAGCATGCATAAACATACAAATTCTCATTACTCTGTAATATCTTTCGTCTTTCTAATATGCTTCCTTTCTTCTATAATACGAAACGAGGAAAGGAAACTCATTATGATTTGATGTTTTACGATCATTTTTCTCGAACTGTTACAAAATATCGTCGTACGTAATAAGCCTCAGACCATTCCGTGGTTAATTTCGAATGTTATCCTCACTGTCGTTCGATTTCCGAAGATCGATAGTGATAATGCACATGCACCTCCGGAAAGTGGTTTATCTTTAGACTATTAGTTCCGTGATAGGATTTACTTTGAGGAAGTAATTAGGAGGACAATTTTGGGAAAGAATCTAAGAAATGGATGGGAACGGATATCCGCTCCTGGAACTAGAAATGTACTTTTTTTTTCTTGTTATTTCGTGGATTTTAACTTATTTGTACTCGAGTAGTCTTGTATTGTTTGATTCTAACGAGATATTGTTTCGTCCAGTAACTTAAATTTGTTTTAATACATTGTAGTAATGGTTATATGATATCACAATAAATGGATCAAAAATAAGTGGAACTATAAAAAATAAAAACACGAAAAGAGAATGAAAATAGGAGACATCTTTTGCAGCATCAGGAAAATAACTTATAAGATGTAACTTAATAAGAGACAGTTACTTTTGAAGAGAGTTATGAACACAAAGTAAGGAAGTGATTTAGTTCACCACATATTTTAAGACAAAAAGCTCTGATTACACCTTCAGATAACTTACAAGCTGATGGGAAAATATGATTGAGCGCACAGGAAAGACGATACGGTAAAAGATTTCGAGCCGGAACGACCTTCAAATAATAGCTAGAAAAATCAAAATTTGGGGCACAGTTAAAATTTTTGTGCCAAAATCAAGGTAAAATAACTGGCAGCTGTCTGTCCATCCGATTAAGTGTAAAGTTTAGAGGAGAGAACATTTTTTTAAAAATGGTTTTGAAACCATTTACGAAAAGTATGGTTATGAAACCATGAATACAAAACTATACGGTTTTTTAACTATTTACAACTAGCGTTTTTCAAAAAAGCAAAAAGAAAAAAATTTATTATTTAACTAGACATAAGAGCTCGGCTTTTCGTAAGGTGATCGATATTGGAGAGTGCCGGACACTGGAAATTCTTCATGTGTTGAAGGGAATGGAGGAAATATTGTGGTGTCAACACTAGGATTCGAGCTTCTATTCTGCTGGTCATGAGTGAGCCAGATAAGCCTACTCGGCTATGATATGTACGCTGCTGCAAAGAACTAAGTAGCGTCATCACGTGGCTCTAGTTGGTGCGATAAAATTCTGTTTGTTAACCGTCTTAGGAGAAAGCAGTTAATAAACTTTTTTCTCTAACTTAACAGTTTGATTACCATTTTATTTACGGTTATTTGACTGTTTTGATTAAATATGGTAAAATAATCATTCAATAAGTTGTTATTTAACCATTTTTTTCCAGTGAAATTTCTAACAGTGTGTTGCTAGATCCCTTTACCATTGTTTCATGAGAATTTTCTGTACAAATAAGTTCCGATACTTTTTTCAGAAAACAACAACACTGCATAAAGTACTGCCAGTATAAAGTACAAAGTAATGTCACTCCAAAGGCTAATAAAACAATAAAAAAGAACATTTATTTGCATCTACACTGTAAAAAATCTCCAATAAAATTGATTACAGTGTAAAGTACTGGCACTTTCGCTGCATCATTCGTAAAATCCTTTTTTATCCTAAAATATTATACCGTAATTTTTATAGTAATATTTGTTTTATGAGAGTGATTCGATAATTTTACCGTAATTATTACACTTAAAATTACTATAAATCAGATTTTTTGCACCGTAATATGTTCTGGTATAAATGGATTTTACGGTAAAAAGTATGGGCAACCTGAGTTATAGTACTTTTTATAGTAATTTGATCCGGAACTTTTTTACAGTAAACAATGATTTAAGAGGAGAATAAGTTATAAATATTTTAACTTACTAAAGAATTTCTTTTTTATTATTGGATTAAAGAAGAACAAAATACAAAAGGTTTCTTTTTTGTGCAAAATAAAGTTGCCACATGTTAAACCACAACTCGCTAGTCGTGATTTTAAATTAATAATGGCTATATTTAATGAACTAATTCTTTAACGTTTTAGCAGTTTTTCTCTGCCATCTCTAGAAATTCTATCATTTTATCGTTATTCATCTTTTAGAGATCCGATATAATGAAGTTGCGAGTTAGTCTATTTTTTCACTCGTGAAAAAGATGTTATCGTTTGTTGTCAAGAATAATTTGCAGTCTTAATTTAAAAAAAAAAAAACTTTTGTATAAATTCTTATTTTTAAGATTCATGATAGTCTTCGAAAGTCAGCAACAATTGGAATAGATTCTGAGTAGCTCTGCTGAAATTTTAAAATTTAAAGAATTGAGAAGTCTGATTTCAATCTTGGAAATAAGCATACTATATTTGGTAGAATTCAATTTAAAATAACAAGGTTCATTATATTTTTAAAAAATTAGTGCTTCGCATATTTTGCAATTAATTTATGGGAAATTTAAAAAAAGTATAATTAATTGAAACATTATCTTTGAGTATTTCATTTTAGCATAAGCTGCTTAGATGAGATCAGTTTCGTGATTTTCTGAATTAAACAGAAAGTTTAAAGAAAAAATTTAAGCCTGCGAGATATTAAAGTACATTTTTAAGCAAAATAATGGAATGCTATATTTTCAATCTCACTGCTTCAAAATATTCTAAATTATTTAAATTTAAATTACAATTTAATATTATATATAAATATGTATAAATTTAAAAAAAATTACGTCAAAAAATGTTTTTGTTTTTTATTTTTAATTTTTTTTTCTCCATTTCACGAAGTGCGTTCTTGTTCTTTCATGAGATGCGTTTTCTACATTGAAATCGACTTACAAAAGTTTTTGATAATACTATCCACTTCTACCTGCACCAACTGCCAAATCACTGAAGATTAAAACTGCAATGCATTTAAGTTCCGAAATCCAACACAAAAATATAACTTTCTCTAAATAAACTTATCTTTTTTCGACAGAATTAGAATTTTTACCCTCAAAATATGGGGGTCAACCGCCATCTCGGAAATATGTACCCAATAGCTTGATCAGAAAGGAGAAACAAAGTTTGGACCCTTTCATGTTAATTGCACTTTTTGCGCATTTCGCCATATCTCGCGAACTTTGTAAGCGATTAGAAAAAAACGTTTGCTCACAACTATAAAATTCGATTGTCCAAAAATAGTTCCATGCAAAATATAACTTTCAGTAAATATTTATTTTTTTTTTAAATTTAATTTAATAACACTGGAAAATTTTTTGAATTGTAAGGTAAACAATTTTTTACATCATTTTAAAGTATGCAATTTTAAGTGACAAAATACAAAATTTGAGAGTAATCGATTCTATGAGAAAATAATTTTGAAAAAGCAATTTTTTTTTGATTTCCCAGGAACTATTAGCCGATTTTATTCAAATTTTGTACTGTTGCACGCAAAAATACATTCTTTAAAATAATGTAAAACATTGTATTCTTTACAACAAAATAATAAAAACTCACTAAAGTTTATTTTTTACATGGAATTATCTTTAATAAGACAAATTTTATAATCTTGTGCAAAAATTTAATTATTTTCTTAAAATTTTCCCGGGATATCGTAGAAAGTAAAATTGGTGTAAAGTCGTCAAAGTTTTAGAACGTTCTCCTGACCAAACCATACTTCAAAGATAGTATTTTGGGATTTTGTAATTTGAATTCGACGAAGAAAAAGGTATATTTATTCATAGAGAGTAAGTTTTTTTGTCTGATTCCATAACTTAAAATATCGTTTGCACTAATTAAATCGTATTTTCAAAGTCACCCTTCAAGTCAAGATTGAGTCCTAGAACGAGATGATTCAATCATTAAATCAAAAGTCATTCAGTGGGGTCAGTTTATTTTTCTGCGCACTATACACAGTTTAGCTACAAAGGGTGAATAAATTAGTATTTACTAATGAAATAGTAGTTCACGTTTATTAAGTTTCAACTATTTTCAATGTAACGAAAACTTTAAAAGTGACTGAAAGATGTTTCCTTTATTCCATTAATATCAAAATTTCTATTGTTGCAACAATTTTTAAAATCTTGCATTTATGTTCCAAGCCTTTTAGCGGTAAAAAGACAAGAATGATAAAAAATCAAAACAATAAAGGTAAAAATATGTTTTTTTACCGTAAACTTTATGGTTGATGGATTGACAGACTGTTGCCGGTTATTTTAGAACGAAAATTCTAACAGTGCAGTGAAAACAATTTTCAGCTATTCTTCATTCATGGCCAGTTTTAATTTTTTTTCTGTTAACTTTGAAGTCTCATGAGTTTGCCTACGTCTGTCAAGCTTTCATCATCTAATATAATAAAATATTTAAACATTTTGACTTCATTAAAAATCCGTCAGCCAAGGCACTTTCATTCGATGAAATGCTTCACACCTTTTTTTTTTATTTCCAATGTCCAGAGCTACAGAAAGACCTCTACATCACAAAACGGGAGGAGAAAAGGAAAAAACTACAGGCGTGGCGAAAAAAGTGTATTAACTCGGTAAGTTCCTTGCGCGCCAGTAACGGCTGCACATAGATGTGTCCTTTAACGCCGGGCAACGGCGAAGGTTGTCTGCATCAATCTCTTCCTGAAGGTCACACAGCGTGCAGAAAGGGTCTTGTATATCTTGAATTCGATGAAGATGCTTAAGGAAGCAGTGGTGTCAAGGGGCCAGTTCAAACTCGGTGACTACTTTGCGTCTGTGCCGCATAGGAAGATCTTGAAGATTATTCCACCAGATCTTTCAGAAATTTCTCTCTGTGATTTGATTTACAGTGATTTCCTTAATCTTTTTCTAGCATTGGCGGGAGGGACAGCTTTCCTGAATGTCTGTAGGATAGAAACTCCCTGCATTGTAAGGTAGACAGCTGACTCGTAACGAGTTACACCACAGTGTCCATAAATCCATTGCAAGACAATATCCTAAGAGAACCCAAACAGGGTCTGCAGAATTTTTTGCACTCGAGCATGCTAGAGGGGGTAGGAGTTCATATCAAAATTGTTTGACATAACTTTACTATTTCTAGATGTAAATCAAGGACCGTAGCACGTTTTGCGAACATTGCATTGATAATACAACTATTTTATTTATGCACATGCTTGGTTGCGTCCTTTTGCCTATATTTAACATTAAAAATTTAAGGCTTTAAAAAATCACAGATCAAATTAAGGAAAAAAGTACCGGCACTTAGGCTGACGGTATTTTTAACCGTAAACCCCATTTTTACCAGAACATGTATCGAAACAAAAAATCTGAAAAACCATAAATTTTACAGTAATAGTTACTATAAAATCACTGAATCATTCTAATTATAATTGGCGTAAAAAGTACAGAGGTATATTTTACGGTATAAATGGATTTTGCGGTAAAATGCATTTCACGGATTGTGCACCTAAAGTGCTTTATACACTTGAGTACTTTATACCAAAATTTCATTGGGGTTTTTTACAGTGTAGATACCAATATTTACTTTTTATTCAGCTCTTTCTTATCACCTTGCTCTAAGGAAAAATAACAAGATTTACACTTATCTTTAAACTGATAATCTGACTAATGAGAGTTTATTTATATGTCAGCTTCATTAAAATCAAAATGCTGAGCCGCTGCGTACAAAATTCTCATTATCAAGTTTATAAAGAGGATTTAAAATATGGTTTTTAATTCAGTAAAGGAACTTTATATTAAAATATTTTCTAAAAAACATAACAAACTTTAGAACATAACTAATGAAGAGTAATTAATTTGTCCTTTGTTGTTGGAAGTCAATCTGGAAAATATTCACAGTTATTAGACTATTTTTTCTCACTTGTGAAGTTCCTATTAAAGAATTCCGTAATGATTACTGAAACGTAAAACTTAAATTGGTATTTAATGAATTTCATTGAGTGAAGAAGAAAGTCACCCAAATGTTCTATTTCAATTAAAAATTATACTGCCCAACAGAGCTTCTTTAATTATTCAAATGCCATTTTTACATTTTAAAATGATTAATGAACAATTTGCTCAACTCATTAAAATGTCACATACTTCAGAACATTTTTCTTTCAGATACTTTCAGAAGATGTGATTTCTACACATTTCTATATTGAATATTAAACTATTTGCATTAAAATATATTTTTTTACATTATTTAACTTTAATATTTAAGTGTAACATCATTCTCTGGGATTGCCTTAATTAAGAATAGGAAAAATTTACTTTATATTATAAACTGAAAAATTTACAATGCAACTGAAAATGAATTGAACTCTTTAAAAATTTCAGGGATCATTATAAGTTTATCCTTAGTTTTACATAACATGGAAAAATATTGAAATATTTATTTCAGATACTACTTAAAGGCATTGGAATTTAAGATATTATTTCAAAGCCAATATTATACTTACACTCAATGCATTTTTTTACGAAGTGACTTTTAATGACAAAACTTATTGATTACAAATTATTCTCCAATATTAAAAGATGGGGAAAATAAGGATTTTGATAAAAACTAATTATGTTTCAACAATTTTACGAATGAAAAGTTAACGTGCGTATTTTAACAAAATTTAAATACATAGTCAAAGGGTGTCAAATTGCAACTGCGTGAAGGCTAAATGACATTAGCAAAAAGGCTACTTAAAGGCATTGAAACTTGAGATATTATTTCCAGATAAGATTAAGATATATATTATTTATTATTATAAAGCCAATATTGTAATTAAACTTAATGCATTTTTTACGAAGTGACTTTTAATTACAAAATTTATTGATTACAAATTTTAATGCTCGTATTTCAATTTCAATTCTCCAATATTAAAAGATGGGAAAAATAAAGATTTTGATAAAAGCTAATTATGTTTCAACAAGTTTACAAATCAACAGTTAACATGCGTATTTTATCAACATTTAAATAGATAGTCCAAGGGTGTCAAATTGCAACTGCGTGAAGGCTAAACGACATTAGCAAAAAGGCAGATTACATGATTAATAAATACGAGCATGGAGATTTATTACCTGATGTAACATTAGGCGCGCCATAACATCCTAGTGTAAATAAAGGTTACGTAAGTCAGTGAATTTAATCTTTGGCTACGAGAAAAGCTGTAGGGCCATCCATCATTGTCTGCTATGGTATTGCTAGCCTCATTTTCTGCAGTATTTTTCTTAGTTTTACACACTGTACGAACACAGAAACGCTGTTGTTGTCTACCAATACACCCGTCTACAGAACTTTCGTCACAGATTTGTGAACAGCAAGCAAGTCTTAAACTTCTTTTTGTAATTCACACTCATTATAGCAAGCAATCTTCCTGTGGAGGAAAAGGTTTTAATAAGAAAAAGCAAGGAAAGTTTACGTATTATTCTACAAAGTAGTTTTAAAAATTGTAAATGCTATATTTTTTTGTTGAACAAACCATAT
>NC_092208.1:73642092-73679865 GCF_043381705.1 Parasteatoda tepidariorum
TCATGAGAATGAGTAAAAGTGCACACGAAAAGTTGCGCTCCTTGGTTATATGTTAGGGAAAATCTTGCAAAGTAAAATCCGTAAAATGTCTTAATTTAGGGAAAGAGGGAAATCTTAGTAGTTGCTATTGGTTTATGAGATAGATCGAACGTTTCCCACACAAGAGCAAAGGGGAAAATGTCCTGCTCTTAATTAAATGCATACTTGAGCCAAAAATAGATTTAAGAACAGGATGTAGCTTTTAAAAGTGTGAGAAAGTATTTCGATTAGACTAACACAAAAAGATTAATAGAAGCTTTTTATGTTATATATATATATATATATATATATAACCAAACGAATAAGTGAAGAAACACAATGAAAAAATGAAAAATAAGATGTCAGGGGCTACCAGCCCCGAAAGTCATAAATGCAAAACCTTTTCTATCAAGAGAACACGACAAATGTCTAAGTTGCTCTCTCCGTACCCCAAAGGTTTTGCCATAAACCGGGTAGAGAGAAAATATAATGCAAATTACAAATACAAAAGTATAATACCCAAGCTAATACAAAAGAATACAATGTTCAACTTAAAAATAATATGAAAAGTGATTATTTCAACTGAATGATTGAAGAACCGGAAAAAAGGTCGCAAAGTTTAAGGGATCATAAAAATTCGCTTTTTTTACCCCTTTTTTTAATTAATAAGTAGAAGATCCCTTAAAAGTGGTTATGTTTGCCTGTTCCGGTTTTGAACACTGTGTGATTTTAACTGGCATAACAGCTATACCCTATCTCTCTTAGCATAGAAAAAAAAATTTCATTAATACACGGAGAAAGAATTTGGTAAAATTACCGTATTACTTATAAAATTACCATACTCTAATGAAATTTTCGGTAGAAAAAAACATAATTCTGGTAATAAAAACTAAAAAAACTCTATTTAAACCATTCATTTGATAATTTTTCCGTTCGTATGGAAAGGATTTACTGGAAATTTTGGGAATTTTGGTTTTCAAACAAAATTTTATCTCTTATTGCTGCACAGTTAGTAAAAAACATATAACTAAATTTAACCGAATAAATGGATGTATGCAACACTTTATGTTATCTTGATAAAATCATCTAGTTTTGCACCATATTTACTATCAAACTGGTAATAAATCCATACTTTAAAATTCATTTTACCGCAAGTCATTACCAAATCATTTCGAAAAAATAGCTGTGCTGTTTATTGTTCCCATAGAGCCAGATACATAGTTAATTTTATTATATTCTGAAAGTTTTGACATGCTTCTTTTAATGTGTACCAAACGTGCATAATCTTGATTTGGAAGGAGAGATTTAGCGGTCTTTTATGTAAACGTGATTGCATCTAGAAAGTACCATTTGTTTTATATACTCTTAACCAGGGTCCGTAGCTTATGAAAAATTGCTTGATTTCAAAATATTTTTACAGCTGCCGTTCTATTGAAAATTAACAGACTTAGATACGACACTTCAGGCATTTGCTTTGGTAAGACAAAACAAATAAGCTATGTTTCATCCTTGACGCTAGTAGCAACTTGCTCATTCAAGTTCATACTGCAGTACTTCCGTTGCAGTACTTCTACTGTACACATTTCCCGAACCCCCATGAGCGAAATCTTTCTCAGTTTTACTTTATCAAGTATAAATATGTCCATTCATTTGGAACCTCAGGATATGTTTCTGCCTTTATGTCAAAATTTGCACCGAGTAACAGCTGCCAGGCTCGAAATAACATATGATTGAAAAAAAAAACTTCTATGCAGTTGTCTCTTTAAACTCACGTGATGCTTAAAATGTTAATTTTTTTAATTAAAAAAAATATGCAAGTAAGTAAATATTTCTCCAAGAAAAATGATGAATCTTTAATGAAACACGAGTTTAAATGATTCTTTTTAGTTTTTTTTTTAAACCACCTAAAATTTCCCACCTCGTCTTATTTCTGTTAAGCGATTTTTAACGACTCCAAACTATTCTGATTTCCTTGTTCGTATCTAGTTAGAGAAATTACTACTCTCAATCTGGTATCAAAAATAGATTTTTCCTCATTCAGGCAAATTGCTTTTATATGCTTGATTTACGGGTCGTTATTAATTTGTAGATCCCTTTTCCGCCATCAAGGAGATTGCTACTCCCAAAAGTACCCGAACTTTGCTTATCAAAGTTTACCTTTAAGTATAATGAAAGTTCCTTAATTTCTCCTTTTACGCGAAGAGCCTACCTGCGCTAAATGAGTTTGCATAATCAAGTAAATTAAGCGAGGAAATGAAACAAAATAGTTGGGAAAATTTATTAAATGAGCATACAAAGTCGAGGCCAAGAAGCCGAAGAATTATAAAAATGGGGGATCATTTATAAGATTTATGCATAGAAAGTTTGGTAAAGATCTCGGCTTGCTTCATTTGCTGAAAATTTAAATTACCTAAAACACGGTTTTAATTGGTTTTTATCTTATAGATATTTATTGCGTTGATTTTAGAGCAATATAGTGTAACCCTTTTTTTTCTAATTAAAAATTTTAAATTTTTCATTGAATTGCAGGTACGCAGCAGAAAATTTCTTTTTTTTTCCAATAACTTATCTCAAATGACTTATAAAAGCTGAAACTATACAAAGGGTTACTTAATAATTACTCTTTGGGTATATTTTTGGGTTACTTTTAAAAATAGAAGTAAAAACGTATAAGTATTATAAGACTAAAATCAATTGTGTTAATTTTTTAAGGAAAAAAAAACATCAAAACAAGGGTTTTTACATTTATTCCTTGATGACACTTGGAGACATTTATAAAAATCGCATTTCTACTCCTTTCTGTTTCTCCAGATAATCAAGCAGATTTCAATGTTTTTAGTTCTTCATAATTATTCCTTTGATTTGTATATTTATATTGCGTTTCTGTTTTTACTTTGCAAAAATATTTATTTCCAACCCTTATCATGTACACTGTACGCAATTCCGGATCAAATTACAGTAAACGGTAAAAATAGCATGCACCCTAAGTGCTATATACATAAAATTCATTTTTACCATTACACTTTATATCTCTATTTTTATAGTAATAATTATTTAATTACAGATATTCAGTGATTTTACAGTAAATATCGTAAAATATTTTTAGAAATTAGAATAGTTTCTTAGAATATATTAGAATAGTTTCATAGAATATATTAGAATAGTTTCATAGAATATATTAGAATAGTATCATGGAATAGCTTTAGAAATCGTTAATAATATTTATTTTTGCGCAATTAACGATAAATGGTAATGATCATCGATTTCATTATCTTATTTAAATAGATATTTATTTTTTTCTTCTGTTTGAACTTTACTCTATTGGTGATCACAGTCGTTGACGTCAGTGATGAATTAACGTTCTGCATCGTGGGTGTTAAAAGCAAAAGCAATTATCCCAATGATATCATGATTGAAGTAGTAAATGTTTTCTTTACTCTTTCTCAATCAGGCAACAACAACAAAAAAATCAATGAAGCAATGCTGATTTTCTCAGAAAAAGTAGTTGCAGAAATTAGATTAGCGGTAAGCTTTTTTCAAGTAAGTAATTGGTGGCGCAATTTCCTGAAATAAATGTTTCGTGAAGTGCGATGAAAGAAATTCTATGGCTCTCATTTGTAGAGTATTTGAGAAATAACAAATGCTAGTAAATGATCTCGCATCTTTCTTTTAGATGTAAGTCAGAAAACCAGAAAGTAACATGTTTGGTTTTTATTATAATAATAATCTGATAGACTGAATTTCGGACAATACGGTTTACAATAAAATCCAACATGGAAGTTAAATAAATCTATTCAGCATTAAGAACCCAAAAGACAATACAAAATTTGTAAGATTTGTAATGAAGAAAAATACATTTAAATTTTTTCAGAAACCCTTTTATTAACGCATAATACTTAGTACTCACTCATGAGTGCATCAACTTTTTAAATACTTAATTACGTTTCTGAAATGGTATATTTTAATTTTACTGCGCTTAAGTAAGGCCGGGATAGGCGTTAGGACTATGTCAAAGAGTTCCTGAGTTCGATATCCACCTTCCGAGGACTCCCCGTGTAGTAAATAGTGACTAGTGCACCTTAAAACTGTCGGATCACAAAGTCCTCTATGTTCCCATAACAAATCAATACCTCTGGGGGTATTGAATTGGAGATTAAACGTTCTCTGGTTCAGGTTAAAATTACAAATGGCATTAGAAACAACAACAACTTCGTACAAGTAAAAAGGAAAAAAAAAACGTTTTTTTGTTAAGAAGATATTGTTCGGCTGAATCAGAGTCAAATAGTTTTTTATTTGACCCTTGGTGGTTGGGTCAAATAACTCTTTAAAAAATGCGTACTTGAAACTTAAACTTTAATTTAAAAAAAAATCAGTTCTTGTTTTACATTACATAACATATAGGATTAAATATAAGGATGCTTATTTGTTTATAACATTATTTTATAAAAAAATTTCAGCATGTTTATATGATCCCCTTTACTCTATAGAACGGGGTTAAAAAGCAGGGAACAATAGCCATAAATAAATAATAGCTACCCCTATATTTTGGGGGTTAGAAATCCCTATCCGTCAAACAAAAAGGTATGTTTATTCAGAGAAAGTACGTTTTTTTTGTCTTATTTCTTAATTTGAAATATCCTCTGGACTAATGAATTAACTAATTAGAATATTTTAGGTCACGCCCTCAAACCATTAAGATTGAATTCTCTAGAGAGTGATGATCCTGTAGTTAGATAGAAAGTTATGCTGAATGAACTGTTTTTTTCCGCCCTATACATTTTAGGTCACTTTTTTTCCTCTTGGTTTTAGAAGTTACAAAACTTTTTGAAATATGTTTAGGAATATATTATTACAAATATCATTATAATAAAAAAAAAACTACACATCAAACAATAATAAATAGTTCACTAACTGAAATAAAAAATTAAATTTTCAAGTATTTTTATTTTTTTCCCAGTAACTAAGTTTATTTAGAAAAAAGAAACGTTGCTTAATACTAACTTCAGAGAACACATCAATCAAACTCTTAAATTCAATTCTCAGAAAATTATCTGGTAAAATGAGCGTTGCATGTGTAAAAAAACGCTAAGTATAAAAATACGTCATGAAATTATAAGATCCAGAATGCTCAATCTCGACAGCAAATGTGTCAGAAAGAATGATTAATGACTTCGAAACTTCAGGAAAGAGGAGCATATTTTTCTTATAACTGTTATTTTCTGTTATGTTAACTAAAAATGACTTTTTAGCTGAGAGCTATTTGTTGGTAAATAATATATATTTCAAAGATTAATATTAAAGATTTCGAACTGGATAACGCTGAATTAATTATTGATAGTCATTTTACGGTAACATAAAATTAACAATTAATTAATAAAACAACTATAACTAGAAATAGGTTTTGCTATTTTAATTAAAACTAGTAGAGAAATAGGATATTTTTTTGAAAATAGTAAGAATTTTGATCTCTCACAATAATAATTAAATTTAAATTGAAGATTCTTATTTTTTATCGCTTTTTATTTAATATTATGTAGGAGAAAAGCCGAACATGTATATTAATATAAATTTTTTGTTAAAAAATAGTAAAATAAGCAAAAACGAGCATTTATGCATACATGCTCACTTGAGTATTGTAAAAAGGGAACAATTTATTTGAGGTATTCTACGACCATATTATAATTAAGCATAAAGTAGATTAATTTCAAACTGAAACAAAAATATAATGCATGTGAAAACGTTTCAATTACTGTACGCTATTGTTTCCAGGATAAGATAGGAACAAATTACGTCAATTATTTAAAAACGACAGTGAAACTGATTAGTTGATTTGATGAAAAATGTTTGCAAGAAAGGTTCGGATTTTCCTCCGTTTCAAATGTTAATCGAGAAAAACTTTGAATTTTCTTTTCCGATGTAATTCGATTAGTCAAAATTAAGGAAATATTTAGTTCTTCGATTACCAAAGGAAAAAAAATCGTATTTTCTAATGTGTCTAACTTTTCTAATAATCACTTTATCGTAGGCACCATATAGGTAGATCAGCGTCACCCTAACAACAGAAGAAGAACAGATATAATAGAAAAAAATTACGCCCATTCCAGAAGCGGGATTCGATCCCGGGATCTTCCTGGAACGAGGACGACTCCTTGACCAAAATACACGCTAGTAGACTTACTTCTTCAATTTATGTTCAATCGTGTAGTCTTCATTTTAGTTTCGTCATTCTAGTTAACAATCTCTCACAATGTGCTATGATGAGGTTTCGAGTTGATGAAGCATTTTCGTCATACATTCGAGAGTTCGCGTTTCGTTACAAATCACATGATTCTCAAAATTAATGAAGTCTAGTTCAAAGATTGCTGAATCGTCAAAAGCGCATTTTTTCAGCAACAAAAAATGTCAAAAGTGTATTTATGACAGTGGATCGTAGATAAATCGCGGCATTTGTTGATTCAGAAGCTAATCAGGTTCAACACTCAAGCTTGACGTCGTTTTCAATTCAATTAAATGTGATTTAAATAAGCCGATTAGGCATAATCACTTGTTTTCTTTTCGAGTTACAAGAACACAATTGTTTCATAAAATAGCAACTGCATACTGGAAAAAGACGAGCGAAGTTCCTTCGTCCAAGTCCTAGCACTCCAAGCCACATTATTGTTCCATTAGTTGCTTTGAACATGGAAAACTGTGTTGTTATTTATTAATCACACTAAAAAAAATCGCCGTTCAAAAAAGAAATTAGCGCAACACGTCCCATGAATGAAAGCCTCCGCACTTCATAATTCTCTTAAGCTTTTCAAACTACTTAAAAAATGAACTGATTCGCGCATTGGCCAACTTTTATTAAAGTTCTCGTGAATCGAAGAAAATGTAAATCAAAACATATACATCGTAAAATATATTTCATTAGAGAAAAAAAAACAGATTTTTTTACATACTTGCCAGACACTAGATTTAAACAAATAACATACGTAAATATAGGCGCAAGACATTTTTCATTGACTATCTTTATAAAAGAAGCTGGCTTATGCACAAGCAGATTCATTTCATAAGACGCCTAAGTAGCTTACTTGATAAACTTATGCTTTCAGTTCTTGAAGAAGGACTTAGTGTCCATATGGTCACCAGAGTTTGTTTGTTTTTCAATTTGAGCTGAATAAAAAACTAAAACGTTAAACAAAACTTTCTATGTACCCACTTCATTATCCAAGGGATTCCTCAATTATGTTTCTCTAGGCATGACCTTTTAGAACTGCGTGCCTTCAAGTAGGCTGGCTCATACCATATAAAAGTGGAAATGACTTTGCATAAGAGCCAACTTCTTACTTAAAACTCGCCCAAAAACGATGCATCTAAATATTAGTATATTTGATTTATTAATATCCTGTAAGAAAGCCTTTTTTGTCAACGTCGTATGGACAAACAAAACGATGGCCCAAGTTAGGATAAATAAAGTTGAATCCTAAAGGCATTCTGATGTCTAGAGTTTTATTGCTTCATGACAATGCCAGGCCTCATTTTGCCATTCACTGCCAAAATCTGATTAGAATAAAACAGATTGATCAATCACCATTCAGTCAAGATTTGAAGCGGGTGATTTTCACTTGTACAGCTGCTTCCGAAGTTTTTCTGTGGCATACCGTCACCAGAGGTGGCAATTTCAAGACTGATTATACTACGAGATAACAAAATTTCTACGATTTAGGATACAAAAGTTCGTCGAAAGTTATAACGAATGTTCAAACAAATAAGGAAACTTTGCAGAAAAATTGAGAAATATTTAACGAAACAACCCCTTATTTTAAAAAATCTTCTCACTCACACTTGCAAAATATTTCTAATATTTGTTAAGGTTAAAAATAAAAATAATTATAAAATAAATTCTAGTTACTTAAAGAGACATCAAAATTTAAAATAAACAATAAAATCCAGCGAATAAAAGGAAAAGCAGAAAAAAAAACTGTGAGTGTTTCTAAATTAGTTAAGCATTTTTTGAGAAAAACAAATGCAAGTATAAAGAAAAAATAGCTCTAAAAATTGCGGTTAGCAAAAAAAAAACATGTTTCTTTCACCCTGAAATGAAATTTTTTTGTTTAATTTCGAAATTCTAAACAAAGCAAATTTCCAATTTAAATGCGACACCTACTTCATATGCATTTTTTTTCTCTTTTTATTTTTGCTTGAATAAAAGACTTGATGTAAACACCTGCTCACCTAAAGAGAAACAATGTAAAATCAACAAAACAAAGACGTAATTTGTTTTATTTAATTCAATTTTATTAATTGAATTTATACACTTCGATGTTTTTGGCCGGTAAAAGCTATCGATCTAATTCAGTTCCACAGTTTTATTTTTTCGACCTAACAAAATTATATTAAATTAACTTTCAAAGGTTTTTTTTCAACAAAAAAACAGCATCTAAAATTGTTATTTATTTTTTTATAGAAAATTAAATCTGTATCCCGAAAAAATGAGGTGTTTGGGACAGTATAATAATCAGTCAAGTTTTTGTTATATCAACAGATATAATAAATTACCGATCTAAAATTGCTATTCACATAAGTTTAAAATTTTTTACTGACGCAAAGAAAAAAAATGTATCTAAAAGTTCTAAAAGTTATCAGGATAAATTTCTGTTACTTTAATTAACTATTCTTTAACTTTTTTGAAAGCAATTGTGTTATCGAATAGTTTCGAAATATTTTCCGCATATGAAATTTTGAAGAGTAAAACAATTCACAATATAAAATTTCTCATTGAATTCATGTGATCTATATGATAAGCATTTCGAAAAATAATAAAAAGCGACGCCTGGTTATAAATATTATTAACCAGTCTCTTAAAATAATTTTTTTAATCATTTGAAATGATTTGCTCATTCATCAGAAACCATTCTTCTAATTCCAATTTATCTTGTATCTCGCATTTATCTTGAATTTTCGCTACGTATTCATTTTATTCAGTATGATAGATAATTTTGTTCAGTTTGTCTGATTCTTTTATTTATTCTGATTGCATACAGAGTTTTAGGTTTTGAAATCATACATAAAATTTATTTCGCTCATTTCAAAGTAATTAAGTTATTATATTAAAAAAACTACAATTTTTTACCATTATTGCGAGATTTATTTCTGCAAACGAAGAGCATTGTTGGTTATACATAAAAGATTACTTTAATTTAAGACTTTTTTCCATCTCGGAAACTTTATTCTTTGCAATTTTTTAAGGCTAACTATGCAAGGTTAATAAAGTTTGGATAAAAAATTCTACTGCTTTGAGTAATAAATTCTTAAGTTTTTCTATGATTCTGAATTTTATAAGTATTTGTTATAAAAGCAATTTATTTTATGAGTTAGAACTTTAATATGAAATCTCATAAAATTAGTTTTATACATCTTAAACATGACTTTTTCACCTGTATTATTTATCCCGCATTTGCGAAAACATTTCTGCAGCTCTTTACAATTTTCCTGCTCAAATTTACATTTTCGATAATTTCTATTTCTAAGACCAATTCTAAATATACAAAAGGTTTTATTTTAACTATTTCACAACTTTGAAACAAACTGGAAACTTAAATTGCGAGTAGTACTTTAATTACCTTCTTTTAAGTGTAGAAAGAAAATAATGAATTATCCGTTGGTAAATCTGAGAATAAAAACATGGTTTCAAATAAAGTAAGATAAAATTTTGGAATTAAAGTTCCGTTATTTTTCATTAAAAGTATGTCAGTTTTTAAAGACAAAAGGAATTTTACTTTTTAATCTTTAGATATTTTTGAAAATTAAGGATCTAATCAGCTTTTTTACCAAGAAAACAAAACATTTATTCAAATAATTTCCGATTTCTTTTTTTCTTCCATTTTTTTTAAAATCTGACATGTTATTTTATTGCATACTTTAACATCTTCCAATATTGTCCACAATGAATTTAAACCTCCCAATACTTAAAAATAAACTCAAAAAAACGAGTTATAAAGGTAAAAAATATCACCCTAAATAGCTTATATGTTGGTTATAAAACATGAACTTTCACTGGTAAAATTACGGCATAAAGTACGCACACTTAGGGTGCTTCATCCATTTTTACCGCAAAATAATAAACCTTAATTTTTATAGTAATATTTGCTTAATTAGAGAGATTCCGTGATTTTATTATGACTATCATTGTAAAAAATATAGCTAATCAGATTTTTGTTTCATAACATGTTCCGATAAAAGTGGATTTTACGGTAAAAAATGAAGTGTCCCTGAGTGAAGATACTTTTTACCTGATTTTTTTTCAAAGTGTAAAAATAAGAGTCAATTTAAATGGTTCAAAAGGTTTATGTTAAAAATACTAATTAATTAGTGCAAACTATTAATTAAGATATAAAATTAAACACAAATAAGCACTTCTTCATACCTTTTCTTGATGGATTAAAATTTTTGATTATCTAAGTAGGAAAGATATCTACAGACTGAAATATATAGCCTCTAATTTTATTCAGGACAGTTGCCAGAAATATGAGACTCATAATGTCAATTTCCTTTTTTGAATATTTCGAAAAGTAAAGTTTCTTCTCTTAACTATTCGACGGTTTTTATTTAAAGTTTTTGGATTTTACCATTTTAAGTTAAAGATTTTGAAGTGATGCACAAATTTCCCAATTTACAATTCAAAATGTTTTGGACCATTAAAAGTATAATAATAAAAACTAATCAATAATTAATAAAAATTATTTTTGCATGGAATGATCTTTGGAAACAGGAATTCTTAAACTTTCCAAATTATTTTTTTCTTGCTTTGCTCAAAAATTTCTCCATGTATGGCGAAGTGCGCAATTCGTGAAATTTCGTCCGGAAACCAAAACTTCCAACTTTGATTCTGATCTAAACTGTTGAAATCATATTTTCCACATTGCCCCTAATCCCTATACTTTGATTGTAAAACTTTCCAATCCATAGAAAAGACAAAGAGTACGTTTTTTGTGCCTGACTCCCTAACTTAATTAAAAGTTGGCACTAATTAATTTTGTTGTATTTTTTAACCGGCGTAGAGCAGCCAACCAAATTTTCTGTTTACGATCATCAATGTTCAGTCTTGTAATTCTGAGCCGAAACCAAGATATAAAACAGGAGAACTTCTAGATCAAGAATTGGAGAAAACTAGCCTCTGTTGAGCATTTTTGGAAGGAACTAATTAGCATATGCGTTACGAGGAAAGGAAAATCACAAGTATCTCCCAATGTTAGCCGGATGGTACGAGGGTTGCTATTTATATTTCTGGCCTTGGCAACAGTAAGTGTTGCTAGGCGACCGCAGACGATTTTAATCGAAAGTTTGATATTCTTAAGCATAAATTCAGCGGACGATTTACCATTATAGCTTCATTTGTGTTGTTGACAGTGAATTGAAAAGTTCTTCTCTTTCAAAAAATGGAATTGAATCGTGAACATTTTCGTGCCATTATTTTTCATAACTTTCGACGTGGATTGTCAAGACAAGAGTGCTTCGATGAACTTAATTCTTTATTCAGCGATAAAGCGCCATCCTACAGCACTGTAAAAAATTGGTATAACGAATTTAATCGTGGTCGATGTTCGATCCAGGACGAATCCCGTGCAGGTCGTCCAAAATCCGTTGTTGTGCCAGAAAAGATCGATGCTGTGCGTGAACTGATAAAGCAAGATCGTCATGTGACATACCGTGAGATAGAGGCGTCTTTGGACATTAGTATGACTAGCATCAATAAAATATTGCATGAACATTTGAGCGTAAAAAAAATTTGTTCGCGTTGGATCCCGCATAATCTGACAAACGCTCAAAAAAAGGCTCGTGTCGATTGGTGCAAGGAAATGTTGGAAAAATACGTTCAAGGTACATCAAAGGCTGTGTATAACATCTACACAGGTGACGAATCATGGATCTATGCATATGAGCCGGAAACAAAACAGCAATCAACTGTATGGGTCTTCCAAGACGAGGCAAAACCAACAAAAGTTGTTCGAGGAAGAAGCACATCGAAACAAATGATTGCCTGTTTCTTCGGCATTAACGGTCATGTGGCAACAGTGGCGTTAGAGCAACGCAGGACGGTCAATTCTGAATGGTACACGACCATTTGTTTGCCAGAAGTCATCGGAGAAATTCGAAAAAAGCAGAAGAACAGGCGAATCATTCTTCATCATGACAATGCGAGCTCTCACACATCGACTCAAACAAAGGCATTTCTGACGGAGCGAAAGATCGAACTGATGGGTCATCCGCCGTACAGCCCTGATTTGGCACCCAATGACTTCCTCCACATCAAAAATAAATTTCGTGGACGATTTTCGACCCCCTAAGAAGCGGTTGATGCATTCAAAACGCATGTTTTGGAGTTACCTCAATCGGACTGGAAAAAGTTCTTTGAAAATTAGTTCAAACGCATGCAAAAGTGTATTGATCATCATGGAGAATATTTTGAAAAACAATAAAACCAATTACGATCCTACATATTTGTTTTTTTCATTTTTAGGCCAGAAATATAAATAGCAACCCTCGTAAATATATTCGTAAGCATAATGCGTCTATTACTAAGGATATTTTTACGTCATCACTTTGGTCTACGAAAGTCGTGAGCAGAATTTGTGACTTTCAGCCACAGTTGGGATTCACATCTGGTTAAGCAATAGCTGATTCGTATCGAGCAGTTATCGCTGGGTCACTTCTTTGGGAGTTGAGCTCTCTTTCTCTTAAGTCACAGTAGCTCAGCACTAAAAAATTGACACATTTGAGGCTAACTCTTTTGAAAATCAAAAATGTTAACTAGTTTGAAAGTCTACACGAATTTGCACTAGAATGTCAAAGCTAATATGATGAGTTAACTAATCAAATGATAAATGAAAGAGGCACGGATCTAAATTACTTTCTTGGGTAAAGACGATATAATTTATCTTTATAAAATGAAAAAGATTATTGTATTTCTACATCTTTTAAAAGCAAACTAGTCAATTTAAAAAGGCAGTGGTAAACCAACATTTATTCTTCCTTTTTTTAAATTCATACATATCTTAGACAAATCACATTTGCTTTCGCTAATTCTTAATTGATAATACTAATAAAAAAAATTGAAAACTGACTATCATTAGGATCTGTAATTTACTTATCATCTTTTCTCGATAAATCCTGATAGTTACGTGATAGAGTCATGGTTAACTTTAAATGTTATCATCGCTTCCATTCGATTTCTCTAGATCGATAATGTTAATGCATATAAAGTTTCCGGAGTGTTTTATCCGTGAGTTATTTCAGTCGTGATAGGATTCACTCAGAGGAAGTAATTAGGAATGAAAGTTTGGAAGAAAATATAAAATACAAAAAGAAAAAAAAATACCGGATGTCCTTTTCAGAAATTTTTGCTTTTCAAAATGTTTAGATGAGTTTCGCCAAATCATATTTTGTTACAGTATCTTTTGCGAATAAACGTTAATGCATTTGCTTTCGTGGATTCTTTTCAGGAAAATGGTTTATAGTTAAAACAATTTCCAAATATCACGCAAATTAAATATATTTACTGATATGAAGCTCAATTTAATGTTTAACATAGATTCATTTTTTTTATGATTTTTCTCTTAAGTCATTATTAAATTTTATCATGATGCGATAATTATCAGTGTTTTCCCTTTCAAATTATCAAAAACTAAATATTTAAAGTAAACAAATAACAAATATTTAATTCAAAATATTTGAATGACAAAATGTATTTTGTAGGGGATTTTATTTTAGCATTGTTAAAAGTGGAATAAAATGCATAAGTTGAAGACATTACGAGGTGATTTCGAGAAGTAAAGATACAATGGTGCATGCTCACTTCAAAATATTTTAATTGTATAATTAACAAATTACTTGCTGATTCAGGTCTTAGTTTCTGGACATAGTCGTCACCATTTTCACAACATTTGGTCAGGGCACAAGCTTTTTTATTCCAAATAAACAGAACTTTGGCGCCTATTGTCGGAAATACATTTCAACTTCAGTTTTGATTTCATCATCGTCATGAAAGTTTTGAATTGAAAGATGCTTTTTTCAGGCAAAGGAAAACGTGAAAGTAGCTGAGTGCAAGGTCCATACTGTGGCTATTATATCTAAGAGCTTCTTTCAAAGTTAAAATGTTTTTTTTCCACCGAATTGTGGTGGTAGGGATGGACATAGGTTCGTTCCCTTATATCACTATAAAATCCTTAGTTTTTACAAACAATTAAACAAAAATAAAAACTTAACTTTTTACTTTTCCTAGAACATACTGAGAAATAGTTTTTCTTACTATAAGGCGTCATAGTATTCAAAAGTTCGAAACTTTTAAGGTCTCTTTTTACATTATCGTAAATATGATTGGTAACAAAATAAATTCGATATTACTTTTAATCCTTTCCAAAATACCATAGATTTAGAATGTAAACTAACATTGACCTACTAGTAAGTACAAATTAATCCTGTTAATTTAAAAGACAAAAAGCATACGATTCAGCAGTAAGTATATATTCCGATTATCCCATATAGCAGAGAAGAATCCTTATTGACAAAAATTCGCTCTAGATCCCGAAAGATGTCGACCTGCTCTACTATATAGGATGATAGGCATATGGGTGATATTAACTTACTAATTGCTGAATATCTGTATCATTTTTCAATGAAAAATTATTAACCATCAATACTTTTGAAGTGGCTTAACAATCCAAAATCAAGTCTTCTGCCGCAGAAATATTACGTAATTAGTAGTAGCTCTGAAATTTTGATTTCGAAGATTTATAAAACTTGTGAAGGATAAATACAATATCAATGATTAAATGCAGCATATATTCCATTTTTTTAGTAAGACTGACTATAATAAATTTTAAAATACATTGCAGAATCAAAAGGCGCGACAAATAGTGTCACCTTTTCTTGAATTTCATTTTAAATTTATTGCATGTCCTTTGACATTTTAATAGTGCAGCACCATATATCTTCCTTTAGTAGTGTTTGTTTTATGTGTTCAAAGAATTACTCCTTGAGATATAAAGTAAAAGAATTTTTTTTTTAAAACTGAAATAGTTGTTTAAGGTACAGTAACTACTTTTTACATTGAAAAGATTAGAATAATGTCTGCCATAAATCTCTCTAAATAGTTTTTCTTCAATTCATTGTATAAGTTAGTATGTTATAGAGGGAAAAAAAGAACTGAATTAATGCCATGTTCTTGTATTTTACCTTCAATTTAACATTTACAAATATTTTCCCGTGTCTTGAAAATTCTTTTTTATATAGAACAGATGAAAAAAGGAATTAATTTCTTTAAAATGGTTGGCTAAAATTATTTTAACCCTGCATAACTTCATCTAAATATATTTTAAAAATGACACTTATTTTTAGACTTTACAAGTATTTTTGATTCCCTAAATACCCATACTAATTGCTTTTTAATGTTCGACCGATAAACTGCTTGGTTTTTGCATTAAATAAAAAGAGATATGAATGTATTTTAACAAATGTGTCGAAATTTAGTTTCCATATTTTTTAAGATATCCGGTAAATTTTGAAAAATATAATATTCGTTTCTTTCCTATGTTTAGTTAAGAACTGTATAAGGTTGAAGCCACGATGGCAAGAGTTAGCATTTAAGCTAATAATTTAAGATTTTATCGAAACAATATATTTTGCGAGCAGAGAAGCAAAGGTCATCATACAGATTGATAGACCACAGTGAACAGAAAACTGGGATGATAATGGGAAAATAAATAAAACTATCTTCAAATGCAATTTCTATTACTTACACTGAGAAAAAATATGGTAAAAACTATCAGATTATGAAAAAATGCACCGTGTTTTTGTCTCTGTGGAAGCATAAAAAAAACTCAGTAATTTGTATCGAAACGTTTCGGTAACATTAAAAATAAAATATGATTTTATAATATGTGATGACATTTGATAATTGTATCATGATACCTTACCTTAGAACATACCGTAAAAACTATTTATCCGGTGAAACTTACTTCTCAGTTTTGAATCTTTTAATAAATGTGTAGTTTTACTATATGAATGAAAACGTTACTATATGAATGAAAAAAATTAGCAAATTCATGGTTGAATACCTCGTATTTTGATTTTTTTTTTAAATAATTGTTTTTCTTTTTTTAACCAGGAATGCTATTACCATACAGTACGCTAACTTCACCATCATTTTTTCTCCGCCTATTTTCTATGTACGCATAAAAAATGCTGAGTACACTCCATACAATTAAAATTCTGTCTTTTGGGGATTATTTTTTAGTAACTTAAGATAGTTTCATTCATTTCTCTTAATGCACACAAAAAAAAAAGCAAAAAAAAACACTTTAATAACTTTTGATCTGATGACAAAATTTTTCCAAAACAAGATTCAATCTTAAGGTTAACCTTCAATATGATAGTTGCTTTGCTTAGACAAAAAATATTAAATTTTGAAATCAGACATGAAAGTGCACTTTAAAAAAAAAAACATTCCAATTTCATAACAGATACTGATTTTTGACTCTCGTAATATATAGGAGTAGAAGTAAATATAATCTAAGCTATATGATCTTAATAATTAAATCAAGTTTAGCCTCCCTATTCCCAAATTTACTTTCTGTATATTTCACCATATCTCTGAAACTAACTGAATTAAAAAATTTTTGTTTTAGTTTTTATAATTATACCTTAAGAATATTCCAAACAAAAAGAAATTCATTGCGTTTTTCATTCTTGTTTTTAAATATCAAAATTATAGAAAAATATTGAGATATAAGGTCTGTACAAATTTTTTCTTTTTAAATAATAGTATTTTGGTTACCAAAAACTATTTAAAACTGTTTACAAAATTATAAATTACATAAAATATGACTATTCGACTGATTTTGCTTATAACTTGCAATTGCCAGAAATAAGCAAGGTTTAAATTGAATATGAACATTTGTATACCTTTTAAGTTGAAAATATTTTAAAACAGTGATAAAAATTCTACAAAAGTAACTTTTAAGATGGCCATACATTTGATATCTCTCCTCAAAAAGCAATTACTGGAATCATTCTCCTAAATCGTTCCCCCCCTCACACGCTTAACGTGAGAACCTCAAATCAACTAATAAAATATCAATTTAGTCAGTGAATTTGCGTCCTTGTGTCTGGTTTTGTCTCTTAGAAAGTTATTTTCGCAAATTAACATAGAAAGAATCTTGAACAATTAACCCTTTGATGCAGAATTTTTATTAAACATATTTTTCTCAGTTTTTTTTTATAATTTTGAATTAGTTTATTCAAAATATTATATTTATATTTTCAATAATTTATGATAATGAAATACACCATTAAACACCGGAAGCATAAAACACCGGTGTCTTAAGTTAAAGGTAAAATCTTCCAAACACGGCATACTTTCGAACAATAATTTTTAAAACTTGCACTTATTTGCAGTTATTTTGATCTAAGAAAAACAGTTATTCATAATTTATGCTTCTTTATATTATAAAATAAATTATTCATAAATTTTTGAATCTGAGTTAAAAAAATATTTTAAATATATTTATATCGGATTTTATGTTTTGGAACAAATTTAATTCTGATAATTTAACTGATTGTTCTCAATAACTATTAGACTGTTTTTATAATTGAAAAATACAAAAAGAAAATATATTTGCTTGTAATTAGAGAGTCAGAAAAATTAATACAAAGAAGAGACACCAGTGTGCAATGTATATTGAAAGATTCATTTGGCATCTAGATAAAAATTTGATTTTTAGACCAAAAGTAACTTTAAAGTGATATGTTTATTCTAATAATAGAGCATACAATTCATATTGCATAGGAATCAAAAGTTATTTATTTTTGTTAAAATTAAACCATTTCTAAATTATGTTTCCCCATATCTAAAACTGAAAAACTCACATATTCATACTTCAATAAATTCATATCTTTATAAGCGTAAAAAATATTTGATTTAACCTTAATTGAGACTTCTTTTATCTTTATAATAATCTAAATTTAATTCAGAACACAGAGTGGATTTTCTGTTAAAATATGTCAGTTCGCTGACAAATATTTGTGGGCTTAGGGGACTTGAGTTACTGAAATTAGAAGCTTAGTGTAAGCAATAAATGTGAGAGTATAAAAAATAAAATGGATCAAGATGTTAAACCCTATTTACTTTAGAAGTCTATTTCAAATGCTTGATAAAATTTAAATTGCTTTTTGAAATTACATAGCTATTCAGTACTTTGAATGTTATCTTTTCATTTTAAATGCATTTCCCCATTTGAAAAAAAAACATTATCATTTCCCGCATTTACTTTTTTAAAATGGCATATCCACAGTAACTGTGTTTTTAGGTTTTTATTTAGAACTCACCGCCTCTGATAACCAGCTTGGTAACCTTTAAAAATTATCTTGTAAAACATATAAACTTTAATTTCGTATATTAATAATTTATTTTTTGCCATAACTACTGTAATGGGTGGATGTAATGCACATCTGTATTTACATACTCTAATTCTTCAACCCATTCTTCAATCCTAACACTTTAATTAGTTTTAATCGATATATGAACCAATTGCTTTTACTGTCTAGCTGCTGCCCGTGGATTTTCCGGCGTGGAAACACTTTGATGTCAATTTTAACTATTTTCAAGCGATGCCCCTGATATTGTCAAAAATGTTTATGTAATTAATTTCAGTACGAATTTAAACTCTTCCCAGTAGCCATTGAATCTCACAAACTACAGTAAGTATGAGTTCGGGGCATTTCACCATAATAGGCAACAGAAGTATTAAAATAATGTCCAGCTCTGTCATGACATACATACGATTAAAAACTCTTACCAATATTCCGAATTACGTGCTGCATTACTTCTTTAAGCACCTCTCGAGTCATAACTTGAGTTGCTCGAAAAAGACAAGAACTGAAGCCAATACTTGACATGACAGTTTGCGGGGTCGGTTATGTTTAAAATTTCAACAGGCATTCTAGAAAGGATCATAAATAAATCTAAATAATTGTTTTATAACTAAGTTTTTATTTCAATAAAAAAAACAAAGTTATTTTAAATAAATAGTCAACGTATGACTAACTATTCAACCCTACCTAAATTATTATTTAAGCCAACCGAACAAAAAGAATATTAACTATAGTAACTAATTACTGACTAATAACTAATAACTAATTATTAACTATAGTAACTAAATTAACTATAGAGGAAATCTCGAGTTTATGGTGCCAAATAAGAGTCATATATCGAATAGTACAAATTCTTAAAACAATTTTAAAACCTGCATATAATTAAACTGGAGAGAATTTGAATGATGAGAAGATGAATTTATGTTGTGCATTGTCCAAGGGAAATAATTTGAATAAAATATAAATATAAATAAGAAATGATAAGTGTTTGTTGTTATTTAAAGAAAAAAAAATAAAACCCATAACACTGAAAGCTTTAACACGTCAGACGAGTTGTATTTTAAAAAGGTCAATTTTATCATATGATTCATTTTTCAATATTTGTTTATTTTTTATGCGCACAATAATGTGAGCTTACTATATTGGATTTTTCTAAAAGCAAAATATTGGATTTCTCTAAGAGCCTGTCAACAATATATTGCTATCTTCCAAGTTTTTTCTACACGGCAAAATTTTGAAACTTATATTTATTGACCGAAATGTGTATTAAGTTGCAATAATTCGCCTGAATGTGATATAAACATAGGGTGAGAAAAGGAAAATTGAGCATAATAACAATTTCCTTAATATATTAAAAAAGAATAAATGAAACAAGTGAGCCCACCATAATGATACTATATACATTTATCTATAAGAAAAAAAGTTGCTTATAAGCTAAAAAAAGGGATTCAATGGTACTTCTGAAGCTCTTTAAAGTAGGAAAGTAGAAATAATATAAGAAATATTAGCATGCTTTTGGAGAAGTTTTGGATATGTTTGTGTTTCATGACAAACACATACATACTTATATCAATCATAGCTTAATTACTTATTTCTTTGGTCGTTGGCACAAGTATTATGGAAACAATAATTATTAGTATTACATTTTATTTTCTTTATGTGGTCTCGATATAAAAAAAGTCATTTTCTTATATTATATAACATTTCACTTTCTTCGAAATGGCAATTATGCGAAATCTTCTTTATTAAATTTTTATGTGTCACTGTTATTTCCTAGAAATCCAATTAGCTCCTAAGAGCTGGTGCACCACTTTACCAAACCTTTTTTTTTTTTTTTTTTTTTTTTTGTAACAAGCCTGTGGATGAAAATAACTTTTTCGACAAAATAAATGGCAATGTTTTATATTATAATGTTTTTTTTCTAAATATTCTTTTCAAGATAATATTCAAAATCACCAATGAACCCTGTTACTCAAAAGGCTTTTATCCACTTTTATGCAAATAGTACGCTGCAATTTAGGTCACAGTAATATTAAAACAAACTTTTTAGGGTAAGTTTGTTCATCTTACCTCCACCCCTCCAGAATCGTTTTCTATTGTTAGTATCGCATCAAAAATCCCATTCGATGAACCCGTAATTGCTGATAAGCGTACAAAATTAGACTCAGATCCTCATCAGACTTAAGATCCACGCGGAATTACAGTGCCGTCTTTACCTTATCTAATATCATTAGTATTTAACGCTGTTTTTTAAAGCTCTGTCGCCAAGGAAAATAAAAAAAAGCCATAGTTTAAATGTCTTACACTTGAATAAATGCGATGACTTATATACAGTATATAATCTTCCCATGAAGAATTTTTAAGGCATTAAAACAGACAAATAATTAAAATATTTTTAAAGTTATTAAATCGTTTGTTAAAATCGCCAATTTGGCGACATTTTGCATCTAGATAAAAATTATCAAAATCACTGCCTTATTAGTTTTTGCAAATTTTTATGAGTCCAGTTTTTAAATATTAAAAAACAAAAACCCAAACGTTTTTTACTTTCACAAAACTGTGACTTTCCTTCGTAGTGACGTTTTGAGCCATTTCCAAAATAAGTGTAGACAGCACTGACTTTAGATAGGCTAAATTTGACCTAACAGTCATAAGTAACAGTTGCAAACTCACAGCTGTTATAAAAATAGCACATTATTCGGAAAAACAAACATCATTTCATATTAAAACTAAGCTTTCAAAGAACAGCTTTAAATGAATAGAGATTACCACTTTTTTTCACAACTTTGTGCTGACAGACGTGATTTGTTGCTTTTATTTTTTAATTTCTTACATTGATAAGCGTAAATGCAAGTTTTCTTCACTTTATTGACCAGTATGTTGCCAACTAATCGGCAAACTTGAAAATGCTTTGAGATGTCAGCCTTCCTTATACTTATCTTACAACGACAAACCCTAAATAAGAAATGCATCTCTATAGTACGAAGCTGGCCTAAAATATAACATTAAATTACTTGTAAGAGAAGAATTAAAATTTTATTGAAAATTTCGGAAACACTGGACACTCTTTCATCACTTCAGCTTTTATTTTGGCTCTCTTTTATAATAAGGAATATACCAAACAAATGCCGAAAGATGTTTTCTGAAATTACATTAGTACAAAAATGTATTACTTTTCTTCTCCGTGAACATTTATTGAAAAAAAAAACAATAGTGAACTTTTATACTAGAACTTAATACTGATATGCACGCAATGTAGTCAGACAAGATCAGTCTTTGTTTTGTTACCGTAGAAACACTTTAAATTATCTTTGAGGGGGGCGGGTTAATCGACCATGCCAACCGTCATCTATCAAAAGGTACCTCGTGATAGATGAAAGTTGACATGTCTATAATTAATACCCCCTCATTGGTGACCCGGAGGTGGGGGAGTAATGTGGCGTAACTACCACTACAAAAGTTTAACATCATTCACTAGTATATTAAGCATGCTAACTTAATTCTATCAAATGGTACCTTTTGATAAATGACGGTTGGTATGGTCGATTAACACCGCCCCCACATCTTTTTATTTTTGGTCGTCGACAGAAATGATTTAACTTTTTAATTAATAAAAATCAGAAAACGAATTTTATTTGTATTTGTGTTTCTATCCTTTATAATATGCAAGGTGTACCATAAAAAGTACTATATTTGAAATCCATGTCAATAATAAAAACAAAAACCAGAACAAAGTGCATATTAAGGAGCATCAATTATATTTAGACGAAGAAGAAAGAAAAAAACTATTGAAATCGGTCAAATCACAAGAAGGGAATCTGAGATTAAAAACATTAAAATTTGGAACATGAAAAAAACTGGTATAATCAATTGGTTCACCTTTGTGAATTTTCTAATATCTGCCTCACAACTGTTCTTTGTTTCCTCGATTGCAATCTATGCTTTGTTTCCTCTATGCGATTGCAATTTTCAGTTTTTTCATGCTCAATAGAGCTCTGTGATATTTTGATAGTATTGTTTTCTTAATTACTAACTTGTGCCTTTTAAAATGTTTGGAGTTCTGAATTATTTTTTTACTGAAGTTTTTGGAAATGCGTAAAAATAATGGCAATGACAGAATACTCTTTATTTTAATAGAAAAGATCCTTAAGGTTTGAAACCTTAAAGTTTATATTAATAAAACATTCTAGACGGAGAAAAAATCAACGTACTGTAAGACAGTGACATGTCTGGTAAGAATAAAAAATAACGTCTTTCTGGTTAATGAAAACTAAATTGCTCCGTACTTAAACCATTCATTTGGTAATTTTACAGTTCATATGGTAATGGTTTACCGAATATTCTGTTTTTCAAAAATATAGTTCGTATTAATACATATTTAGAAAAAAAATCAAGAATTGAGAAGCAAATTAGACAGAATAAATATTTTTTGCGCCATATTTTAAAGCACCATTATAAAATTAATCATCATTTATCACTTTCTTATAAATAAATATTTTATTGTTATTTTGCAAAAATTATTGATAAAAATTATCATGTTTTTTATGTTCCTTAGAGCAAGAAATACGGTGAATTTTACCATATTCTGATGGACCATACTTTTTTCGGTAATGTTTTTTAAATAAGTTAAAGTTTTAACGTTGGAAAACTTTTAATAAAATATTTATTAGAACTTATTCTAGAAAACCTTACATTTTTCTTATTTAACACCATACTTAAAATAAAATGCATATTAAATTTTATTGGATTTTACGAACATAGATTCAACTCTTACGATAACCAAAACAACTTGAGTTGGTGTTTCCAGATTCACGTTTTAAGTTGGTTTATAAATCAACTTTAAAGCCGTTTGAATAGTAAATAGTTAGGATATTGAGTACTTAGCTCCGTTATGGCCGCTTCGTTATGGCCACTTAGCAACGCAACACACACGCTGAAACTACCATAAATGTTAGTAAATGAAGAACTAGGTATCCCAACTGCCACTTAACAAGTTTTCTCTTTAACCTCTTTCAGAAAATGCTTCTTTTCAATCTTCCCTCCAAATAGTTAATAGTTAATTTACAAATTTACTCATGCTTGTGAAAAAAATTATTTAAAATTTAAATGCATGATTGATTTCTCGTATTTAGTTGAGATGCTTGATTTAAAATTGGATATAGCTTTTTTTGCTTAAAATAGTGTTGGGTGAAATATCAATTTAAATAATACAATGACTTTCTCCCTCTCATCATGAAATATTGTTGTTTCACAATATATAGTGATATTTCACTAATATATACACTATATGATATAGTCTCTGATATATTCACTAATTTATTTCAATTTTTCTCTCAACAATATGCTGTAAACAGTTAAAAGAAAAATATGTTGTTGTTTTTTTCAAAATATTCTTAAACAGATTTTTTTCCCAAGTTTAAAAAAATTTATGAATTCTTTTTAAAATATAACAATACATTTGCCTATTCTAAGTAAGACTCGACACACCCAATACTACCGTTAATGATAACCATCGATTATCGATCATTTTCGAATGAAGTTATCGATCATTATCGAATATCGAACGATGAAGATAATTGCAAAGATACTATCGCACTTAATAAATAACATTTCCGATAATGTTCGCATTAATACTGATAATCATTTGATTATTATTTTGTTTGTAATTTATATTTTCATACCAAGAATTTCATTGTTTCCTATGTTTCTATACCAATGTTCTAATAGGGCAAAATTTCTATTTTCTATGTTTTTGTATCATAAAAATATGACATACGTGATATATCAAGAGAATATGTTCTAAATACTGTTATCGGGATATTTTAAAAAATATGGATATATCTGCCAACTCCAGAAGTAACTGTTTAAATTCATAAAGAGATTTAAAAAAACTTTATGAGTGTTCGTGATTTATTAAATCTTTGTCATTACATATTTATTTTAAACCCTAAGTTGCATACTTGGTTGTGATTTATATTATAAAACTCTACATACTGCGCTCAACATTAACGGAATCCTTTGTATAATATATCTTCCTACTGAAATTTCAACAATGGACATAATATATTATGAGTCGCTCAGAAGCCAATGCGGTTAGTCCAAAACACAACATTTGAGAAAAATAATGTTTTTTGATATATTAGTTTTTAAAATTCTTGGTTTATTAATTTAATTAGAAAAGTATATAAAGTCTTTTTTCGAGGTGTAAACTCAGCAAAAAAACAAGATATGTACAGGATGTGTAAATTAAAACGTAAGTATTTATTGAAATAATGACAGCATCTTAAAAATTTTAGGACTTATACCTTTTGGCAGCTGAAAAAGATAAGAAATTTATGTCTACTAGTTTAAACGAACTTTTATTTTTCTCAATCATCACTAGATACAGTGACTAATAGAAAATACACTGTTGGATTATTTCAAAAATTGTTTTTTACTTCAAAACTAGAGTGGTACTTTTCTTAGTTTTAGGAAATGAAAATAAAATAAATAAAAACAAAAAATACCACATTTTTAAAAAAATACTACGAAAAATACCACACCCCTTTTTTTGGTGAAAAAATACTACCGTAGTATATACACAATGGCTTCTNATTGATGCGCAAGGAACTTTTCGAAGATAGAAAATCGTCCAAAAATCTTATTCTGAGAAAAATCCATATTTTTCAATGCAAATGACTTACAACATACAAATTGAAACTCTTATAACTCGTTAACAAAAGCTCCAATTTATATTCTGTTTGCTATATATTATTCAGAAAAGTATGATTTTTTTAATATCACAAAAAACAAAAAAACAAAGTTTTAAGGATTTTTCGTATTTTGAACGTCCATTGTCCCCTTAAATTCATAAAGAAATTTTAAAAAAATTCATGAGTGTTCGTCATTTATAAAATTATTGTTATTACATATTTATTTTAAACCCTAAGTTGCATACTTGGTTGCGATTTATATTATACAACTCTATATATTGCGCTCAACATTAACGGAATCCTTTGTATAATATATCTGCCTGCTGAAATTCCAACAATGGACATAATATATTTATAAATCAACTAGACATTTTTTCAAAACAAATATAGGTACATTAAATAATACTTTCCAGATTTAGGATAAATTAATTTTGGGTTTAAGTCTATATACAATAAGTTCATTGTCATTCTTTAATCATATGAAAAATTCATATGAATGTTGAAATGATTCATGAAATCATGATCATTTGAATATGAACATTTTTATCTCTTTGTAAATATGATTCCATAAATCGTATGAAATATGTGTCCATTACACACTTTGAATACGAATAAAACTATTTATCAATAAAAATAAATTAAGACTACATTAAATAGCAAATGAAATTACTCTCCAAAGTAGGAATTTAGTTAAATAGAATATCATATTATCATAACTCATTATAAACAACATCAAATGTATGTTCAATTGTTTATAATAAAATATAACTACGTCTGTGGTAGAAAAAGCTAAAATAAAAGTGTAAGCATTGAAAGCTATCAAATAATCGTATTAAATTATTCACACTGAAATCTGAATTATTAATTAACACATAAAAGCCAAATAGTATAACAAAGACTGAAAAAAAGAACAGCAGGCTTAATTGTATTTTCAAACTGGCACTTTGAAATTCTAATTAAAAATAACTTGTATTGAATTAATATTATGTTAAATATAATTCAAATATATTTTTTTAAAAAGTTGTATTGCAATAAACATTTTAACAACGCGCAAATAAAAGTAGTAAGCAATTCATAAAAATATCAAGTAATTTCATGTTAAAATTAATTTAATAGAACAATAATAAATAATACCTTTTTTTCATGGAAGCTATAACAAAATAAGGTATAGAGCCAAGCAAAATAAAACTCACCAACATGATACAAAAGTTATAAAATGCACTAAAATTACATCAAAATAAAATATTTGAAAATAATCCAAACTAACTGCGAATCACTAGCTCTAACCCTGTTCTATGCTTGTTCAAAAATAATAAATAAAAACGTCAGCTTTCATTTATCGTCTGACAAAATGAACTGTAATATAAATATGGGTAAATAAATTTGAATTGACTTGTAAATAAATATGTTTATAAGCAGCTGTAGAACATATCAAAAAATATTTTTGAAATTTATAGAGGTCTCTTGTATTTACTTAAGAAATCTGTAATTAGTTTAAAAATGTTGTAAAAAAAGAATTAGTAAAAAGGAATTCATATTAAATATTTTGATATAATCGTTTTCCAATTAATAAGTTGACGCAACATTAATGCAAGTAAAATATAGTCTGCCGAATTTTAAAAGGGAAAAACTTTTATAATATTTTCGTTCGAAGCGATCTATTTTCTTAAAATTAAAATAGGCAGATGTATATATAAGGTTGAATTTATACATGAAAACATGATAAATTTAAACAAAATTATATTTTCGATTACAAAATATTATATCGCGCTGTTATAAATCCATTTGATTACCTAACATTAAAATTCATTATCGTACTTCTTACAGACAAGGTTGAATTTATTTTCTGAATCCAATATTTCTTCGAATATTTAATTTAAAAAAATTATTTCCATCTATATTTTACTAATTGGATATGAATTTTAAAATGATTTTATTAATTTATCATTATTCTCAGTTCATGAGTTTCAATGAATATAGGTAGTTCCAAAGTAGGGGGTAGTTCAGTCTCAATAGTTTGGTAAGGAGGGCGGACGAAAGTTTAAACCCCTTAAAGTTAATTTTACTTTTTGCGAATTTCGCCATTACACGAGTACGTATCAGGCGAAGTGAAAAATTTATGCATATAATTATAAAATTCGTTTATCTAAGGATAATTTCCTGCAAAAAGTAATAAATATTTATTATTTTTTATTATTTTAATTAATGCTGTATATACTTTTTTTAAAGTCATATTTGGCAAGCACTATAAGAGACAAAAATGCGTTTCATATTGAATATGCTCTATAAGTAAGCATTCAATCGAACACCTAAAAATTGTATTGTCGTCTATAAGTAAGCATTCAATCGTAAGCATATCTTATTTTAAACTCATACATTTCTTCAGTACTTGTACTTTCTCATTTTTTTACTATTATACTTTCGAATCATTCTATACATTGTTTGATTCCATTTAGAAAGTAAATCATTTATTTTTGAAATCAGTATAAACATTTATTGCAACACTTTAAATTGTTGCTAGCACTGTTTCAATTCCATTGAATTTTTCTCAGAAAAAAAATTAAGAGCTCTTTAAACATTTCCTAAAAGAATATTTAAGACTTTAATTTATTGAATATAAAAATTACGATAAAAACCGATGCATATCTCAAAACTCTTTAAATGATTTGAATGTATTTCAATGTAAATGTTTTGCGTCTTTTTTGTTAATCGTAATTTCAGGTCTTAATAGCTTTCATTTTTGATACCGGCTTCCTCTTTTTTTTACCGTTTTCCGTAGAAAGTGATTTCATAGGCATAAATTTACCTTTTTTTTTCATTCTTAACAATAACCATAAAATAAATTTGTCCAAATTTTATTAAAAATATAATTTTTAATAATCATTTTTGCCGATCGGCCTGTGTAGGAGACAGGGAACTGTCCTTGCATCAGAAAGGTTCTGGGTTCGAATCCCTGACAAGGCATGGATTTTTTCTTTATCTCTATCTGTGTTCTATGTCCTTTCTCTTCTGTGTGTGAATGTGGCCCGCCCTATAAACGGGTTGTGGTAGTGCGACGTGGGCGACGCTGATCCACCGCCGTGGCTTCGCCACAGGTGCCCACTGGGTAACGAAAAGAGAGTTAGCAGTTCTGGCACTTTCTATGGACAATAGTTCCAAGTGCCCTCCATTAAAGAAAAATCAATCATTCATTGTTTTTTATTATTTCATTTAATAATTATTAGTAAAAAATTTAATAGCAAGTTATTTAAATGTTTACATAATTTCATAGAATATAATTTTCATTTTAAAATACTAATATTTTCAGAAAAATAGAAATCTAAATGCCTGTATCTTTTATAGTTTGCTTTCTCAGGAACAATTTGACCAATTCTGTTCAAATTTTACGTTTTGAATTTAAAATTTACATTCTTTAAAATAATGTAAATAATTGTTCACCTTAAAATTCAACATTTTAAGTGTCAACCGTTATCAAACTGTTGTCACTGTTTGATCAATTAAAAACATGCAAAAACCCTCCGATCAAGATTGATAAAAAATCGTTAAGCAACTTATAACGTAAGAACCCTATACAGATTCAAGAAATTATATAGAATGAATTAGGTTTTCAATTAATTTTCTAGAAGCTGTGAAATTAGGTTCATTAATAATAAATAAATAGGTATGTCTAAATAAACGACTTTTATCTTCTTTAAAAAGATAGCGTGACGACTGCCCGGCAGTGACATAAATCATAAATAATTATTTCTGGCGTGAAAAATGACTGAAAGCCGAACTGTTAAAAGCCATTTTTATGTTGAAATAATTAGCAGGACAGAAATGTTACACTCTTATTTTGCAGTCTAGGGGAGTTATTTATTGCATCAGGTTATTAAAAATGACACGATTATGCGAGAGAAATGTGATATTTAATATAATTGCAGTTCTAGAATTAAAATGACATTTCAATGAATATTAAATGGATCTTAATCTTTTTCTCATAATTACGTAAAATTTAAAATTCACGCCATACTGAAAGGATAAGAAATAAAAATCTGTATCAGTAAATGAGTCAAAAATAGTTTAAATAATACCTATTTATATGCTCAATTAAAAACTTCACATTTTGTGAAATTTTGACGTAAATTCCATTTCGACAATGACAAAATTATTTCCATCCCAGTCACACCAACTCACCTTGATGCCCTGGAATCTTGTTTTATTCATATAAATGACGATTCCCTTGTTCCCTTGTACCTCACCTCTCCATTGCATGTGGAAATGTATTTTGCCCTGATTTGCCCCTTTCGGCACTATGTTTTTTTTTTTCTTTTTTTTTTTTTTTGCTACTACGGTTTTTATAGTTTTGTTTTCCACCATTGACTATAAATGTAATTGAGTCCTTATATTTCGAATAATTTTTGCTTCTTCTCATTCCCGTTTAGCTTGAAAATGAAGTCTTAAAAATGGGTCCTTGTTTTTGAGCGATTGAAGCATGTCGATTTGTTGTTTTTCTTACAATTTGTATATTTTTGAAGCGAATGAAAAATTTTAATTAAGTAACATATAACCATTTCAGCTTCAGGGGATTATTTTTTAATCTATTTGAATTTTCTTATTTTAACTTCTGAATGTATTATTTAGTCTCAAATTAAAAAAAATTTACTTTGTGTTCATGAACTAAATTTGTATTCGTGATAATGGAATTTCGCAATTAAATTTCCGTCTATTTTCTGATTAGCTAGAGAATTCAAATTTCTCTCGGAGTTCTTTGTCAGTTTCATTCATTTCCATTAGACCACTACAAGCTGCATATTGTGATAATATTACAAAACAAAATTTATCATCAATCTGATTCCTATTACTTTTAGATTAAGTTATTTTCTAAGAGCTCTAAGTAGAATTTATTGCGATATTCTGCCAAAACTATATGTCTCCATATGTAAGCCGACCATGATTTTTCGAAGTATTTTCGCCTATGAAAATAAAAAGGTCACAGTTTAAGCACCTTTCTTTTGAAATAAAGCAATAATTTTAAATTACACTTGTCATCTTGCCGTGAAGAATTATCTGGGTTTTACAACGGAAAAACAATTTAAATATTTTAAAAGTTATTTGCCTTTTTTAAAAATCACTTATCTGGAGACATTTTCAAACCAAGCTGAAAACTGTTAAAATCAATTCATTATTCCAATTTTTTACAAATTTTCATGAGCCCATATACTGCAGCATTGAAATAAGTTCTTAAGTATTAAAAACTATGGTGGCAAACGCTTTTCACTTTCTCAAAACTATGGAATTTCTCCATATTGACGTTTCGCGGCATTTTCAGAATGAATGTAGAATGCACTGGCTAAAGATATACTATGCTTGACCTAACAGTCATAAATAAATAGTATATGAATAAATATTTCCTGGAAAAACGAATATTAAGCATCTGACTTTTTTTGAAATTCCATTTCTCAGGAACCAATAGAGCGATTTTGCTCAAATTTTGTATTTTGCTATATAAAATGACATTTTTTAAAATGATGTAAAAAATTGCTACCTTACAATTCAAAATTTTTCGACCATCTAATATATATAATTCTCTTACGTGGCTCCCGAATTGTGGCTGTATTTCTTTTCCTACGGTGGCAACGTTTGCTTCGTTTTGTTTACGTTACTATTTCTCTTACACGGCGAATCGACCAATGATTGCCGCTAAAAATGTCACATGCCAAATCTAGCTGAGGTGGCTCAACATATAGCGCTTTTAAAAACGGAAACTGAAATAACCAGAGAGCATCAGCTGCGGCAATCTCATACTATTAAGCTAGGCAGAAGTGAGTAGTCTTTGTCGATAGATCTCTATTTTAGTATTTTGTCGAAAAAGCTTTTTTTTCACGAATTTATATATTACGAATTTATTTGACGATTTTTGATTTATCTCACGAATTATACTATAGCACATTTCTTATAGGTTTAACGAATTACATGTCATTTATTTGAATTAAAATTTATTTTAATGACTTAGTATTTACTAAAAAGATGTAATTTTTTTTAAAAAAAAAAAGTTTGATTGTTTTGAATTTTTAGAATTTTGTGCATTTGCAATGTACCTAAGTTAGTAGGGAGCGAAGCGAGCTTAGTTTGTTAAGCAAACCATACAAGATTGCGTAGCAATTTTCGGGGGTTGGCGAGGTTTAGCGAGCAGGGGGCGCTGCCCACTAGTTCATAATTAATATAATAAAAAAAAGATAAATATTTACTAAAAGTTCTTTCTTTTTGCATGGCATTATCCTTGGATAAATACATTTTATAATTGGGTGTAAAAGATTTTCAATTTGTTTAAAAAGTTCTCGAGATATACCGAAATACGCAAAAAATAAAATTAGCATTAAAGGGTCCAAAATTTCCAGCGCTCTACTGCCCAAACTATTCGGACCCTTTTTCCCAGATTGAGGCTACCCCCCCCCCTCTATTTTGAGGGTCAGAAAGCCGAATCCATCGAAAAAAATGTATGTTTATATTTAGAGGAAGTGCATTCTTAAGTCTGATTTTGTAACTTAAAATATCGTCTGCACTCAAGCCATTAGGATTGAGACTTAAAACGTGAAGATCCGATCATTAGATCAAAAGTTATACTGGGTAATCCGTTTTTTTTCTGGTGCACTATACATCTCCCTCACACATTCATCCCTTCGCGTTGCTTTTGAGACTATAAATGAGTTTCGAAACTATAAACGAGTGCTTAAAAATGAGTATGTGCTGTTTACATTTCAATGCTTAGGGTTTTCATATTCGACTAATATTTGAATCGGATCTATTTTGAAACATTTTTGCTCCATTTAAAAAACCCTTTTTCCCAGTATACTTTAGTTTATCAAAGATACATTTATCATTTAAAACACATAAGTAAATCAAAATCACTAAAACATTTAGTTATTTTTTTTAAAAAAAAGAATGATGAATAAGGATTTAAAGAAAAATATTTATTTTTTAACCCCTTAATGTTCGACTAATTTTCAAGAAAACGGTCATAAAGGTGCCTATTTTTTCGTCTTTTGTATTTGTATTACGTTTTGACTAGTGCTGCAAATAGTTTAAAATAAACTAACTATCTACAATTACCTTAAAAATTTCCTGGTACTGCCATCAGATGTGTAAAATGAGAAATATAATGCTTTCCGGGCAAAGGAAATGAATCAGTTTTATTCTTATTGGGCCATTACTACTGAACACTCCAGCCCGTCAATATCACAGGGGCGAGAAATAACGGGCGAAATCTCACCCCGTCATTTTCACTGAAGCGCGAAGGAAGGGGTTAAACTTTCATCATTTCAAGTTATTTTTGAATTCGTGTTTATTTATTAATTAAAAAAAATGAAGCAAAACATGTTGAATAATAAAAATTATTACCTAGATTCAAATGTGAATTAGTTCAAAAATTATATAAATATGACGAATTTTCCAGATATAGTTTATTTTTATACGGACATATCAAATATTACAAAATATTGTTAGAGAATCTCATCCATATTTAATAGCTGCAGACAAGATAGAGATATCCGAAACGTCAAAGATTATTTGGGGTATCCTTATTGCATATCATAATCTGCAATAAGGCACATGTTTATGATAAGAAAGTAATGCTGTAGATGTAAAATATAGGCGTTATTCTAACCAATACTTTTGCTGCCCAAATTATAGGAAAGATGATAAATTATAATACATTTGGAACATAACCTATGCATGAATAACTTTAGCCTAAACATTTTACTGATAATAATCCTCATATTTATTTGAATTATTATAATAATAATTTATTGTTCAATAAATTATTATTATAGTAATTCAAATAAATATGCTGGGGTGCTAAAAATTTAAAGGTTAATTAATTATTATCTTTTGGATTCTCATTTGGATGTATAGTGCGCAAAATAAAAATAGACTACCCTGAATAACTTTTGATCCGCTGAGCGGATCATCACGTTCTTGGACTCAATTTTAATGGTTCGAGGGGATGACCTCAAATATATTACTTAATTAATGCTGTCGATATTTTAAGTTACGAAATCAAAGCAAAAAACGTAATTTCTCTGAATAAACGTATATTTTTTCCGATAGGTTGAGATTTCCCACCCCCAAAATATAGGGGATAGCCACAATCTAAGAACTATGGTCAAGATAGTTTGGTTAGGAAAGAGGTCCGAAGGTTGGACCAAATAATGCTAATTTTACTTTTTGCGTACTTCACCATATCTCAAAAATGTTTTTGCGAATTAAAATATTTTTGCACAGAATTATGTATTTCTTTTTCCCGAAGATAATTCCATGCAAAATGATTGGATCTTCCCGTTTTAGGACTTAATGATTCATGAGGGAACTACAAATACGCTAATTAATTAGTGCTTGCGATATTTTAAACTACGAAATCAAACACAGAAACGTACTTTCTCTAAACTAAACCTACCATTTTTTTGACTGATTTGTATATCTGACCACCAAAACATATGAAAACCGAAATATGCGGTAATCAAATCATTCATATGATAACGGTTCACCTGAAATTCTTATTTTTAAAACTATATTTTATTATTAGCTCACATTTAGTAAAAATATAAAACTGAAAAATAAATTTGACCAGATAAAGCTTTTTATGTTATGCTCTAACTAATTATGCTAAAATTACCAAATTATACCAACTTTACAAAATTTTATCTCATATGAAACCATATAATATAACCAACTTTTATTGGCATAAATAATAAATTATACTTTAAGTGGTCCAATGATGTGGAAGTCACAGAAGGACAAATATAGGCTGTATGATGGTTATTCTAACATTTCCCAACTGGAATTTTGTATGTATTTCGGTGCATTATTTTTATTTTTTGTATATGTTTGTGGTGTAATGTGTTAGGTTATACACACTCTTCCATTGCGGTTAAAGTATCCATCTTGGTTATAATCCTGCCGGCATCCAAAACACTCATCTTTCTCACTCCTTCCCATTGATACTACTCACAATAAACTTGCAAAGATCTCACACCTCGACAGATGGCAGCACTGCGTTATTTCGTCTTGATTCGACAAGCAAACATCCTGGGTCTCTACAAGGCCCAAACTGCGCTGGAATAGTGACTTTACTCACGGTCACGTGCCTTCTCAATTGACTGAAACACTAACGACAGAACAGAAGTCGGGCTTCTTGTTCACTGGAAGGGGAGTGTCCGATGGTCATTTTATAAAGCTTCCTAACTTACCTTTCCTTTGGAAGTATATCCTTTTCCCATTGTGGTTAAAGTATCTTTTACAGTCCCATACTTTATTGGCTTGAACACTCCCGGCACCCAAGTAATTTCTTTCAACCCTTCACAGCACTCTTTTGTCAAGTTGTAAAGCAGGTTTAGGAGTTCAAACCTGGATTTACCTGAGAACTCTTTCGATCATACTTATTTTATTTCATGTTATGTTTCCAAATTAGTAATATTAATTAAGATGTAGCGTTTGCTTTTGACGAAATTTGTATCCCTCAAGCAAGCAAGAGCTCCTTTAACTGAAATGTTCACTCAGAACATATCCCAGAACAACTAGAAACATATCGCTTCGTCGTAAACAAAAGAAATTTCGAACATCCATTTTACACAAACTTTAACTTATGCCTGTCATAAATCACCATTTTCTGAAATTTAACATTGCTAGTGAGAACTTTTATAGCAATAAAGAAAAGATTCGATAAATTTAGAGGAAATATGTTTTTACTTGCTGTACACAATAGCAAGAAGGTATTTTATGAAATACTATGAAAATTTCAGTTTACGATTCAGGCAATAACTCCTTAAAGCAAACAAAGTGTTCTTAAATCACTTTAAATTATTTTTTCATCTAAAGAAAGTGACAGAAATAATATTTTCTATTCTAAAAAAGCGTCTCAGTATAAATCATCATCGAAAATGCATTTTCTTTATTCTTAAATAAAGTATATCATTATCCATGCATGTAAGAATAGTTTAAATATTTTAAAATTATATATTTTCCTTTGCGCTTAATATTATTGTTTATTGGAGGATATTTGTAGTTTTATACTTTACATGAAATTATATATTATCTGAATGTGGTTCGGTAAAAAGAAGAATATTTGTTCTAATTTTTTATAACATTTATTAATATGAAAAAGATTTTATACTGCTTAAGAGGTCTCTTTCCTCCCTTTCGAAATCAACCATCAAAGGAGTGTAAACATAGAAGGAAAATTCGAAATATGCACTTAATCATCTGACTTTTACAAATAAACTGATGTTAGATATTTAATCTTTTTTTTAATATTTTTTTCTATTCTTATATTTTTATCTATTCTTATATTTCCTCGAAAGATATTGAAAGTATCCGGTTGTCTTTCAATTAGAATGAGAGAAATAGTAAAGAAATACAATTAGCGTTATTTGAAAAACTTTTTGACAAATCTATACCGATAATAATGAGCAATCACCTTTCCGAAAGTTTGGTTAAATCAGTATAGGGCAAGAGTTTAGAGTTGCACTTTTTTTTTTTTTTTTTTTTTTTTNTTTTTTTTTTTTTTTTTTTTTTTTTTTTTTTTAAGATTTTTGAAAATTTGTCACGGAAGCTTTACTGCAGCATCCAAATCAGTTTTTATCACTTTAGAAGACAAAATAGTTAATTTCAAAGAATTGAAACAGGGATAACGGTCTAGTATTCAAAAAAGCACCCTTACTATTATACCACTTGACCAAATGATTATTACGTACTATGACCAAAGTACTACTGACCAGAACTCTATCAGAATGATACAAAGGGGTGAATCTTAAATATGTTAATTAAGTAGTAATCAGTCACAAAAATTACCTGAATAAACATACCTTTTTTCAAGAGATTTGGATTCATGAATCTCGAAATAGGGGGGGGGGAACCAGTATATGGAAAATAAATATTGTAACTTATAATTTGTATATAGTGTATTAATATATTGTATAATTTGTACATATTGTATAGAGCCGTAGTGGCTCAGGGGATATCGCGTTCACCTTCAATGCATTGAACCGGGTTTTAATTCCAACGAGGGTCAGTCGATACGAATTCCGCACTCGGTTCGCACCGACCACAGTGCTAACGAGAAATATCCTCAGTGGTAGACGGATCATGAGTTAGAGTCCCTTTTCAGTCAGGCTAACCATGGAAGATTTTCGTAGTTATCCTCTCCGTGTAACATAAATGCAGGTTAGCTCCATCAAAAAGCCCTACACGACACGAAGGCAAATTTATCCCAATACTTGATCCCTTGTCTTCTAGATAGGGTTCAAAATTACTATGGAGATGAACATTGATATTCGTAAATCCAAAATTAGATCAGATGTTCAACAACGGTTGCAAAATTAAATATATATTGTGTAGTTTATATATTACATAATAATTATAAACATGTTCTCAAAAGATTTGCATAAATCTGTCTATATTTTTTTAAGTAAAGCCCTTGATTACCTAGTTTCCAGGGCTTCAAATTTAAGAACTTCGGTATAAACTTCGTTCGAATTTATGCTAATATTTTTTTCTAAGCTGTTTGGATGCTCGTTTAACAAACAAATTAATTTTATTATTTTATGAAATGTAGTACATATGCGTCCCAAAAAAATTATTATTACTTCGTATTGCGTCGTAAAAATAACTTTACTCACTCTAAAGTGTATCATATCTCACTATAACAACAAATTTTAGAATAAATAAATAACAAAAATGAGGCTGGCTATTTTACACCAAGTAGTGATAAAAAATATTCATCCTGCAACTATTCTTGGTTTTTGGTGTAATGGAGCACTACTTTAGAGTAAAGCCAATTTTGGTATTTGAAATACGCAAAAAAAAATTTACGGAGTAGAAATATAAATTTTAAAGAGCATGCGTTTTTAATTATCAAAGAATTATTATCAAATATATATATATATATATATATAAAATTTCAAATCGGCAACACGGACTAAATAACCAACTTATCACTATTATACAATTAGTTCAGATAAGTATTTCACTTATTGGGTTATTCTAGTTGGATTAGTATCAGGACTACAATGATTAATGGATTAGGTTTTTAGGCTTATTTATGTTTCAAGTATTTATTTGTACCAGGCAGTAAAAATTTTTTTTTTCATTTATTGGTTCCAACTCATTATTCATTCCAATTAAATAGAAAAATGGCGTTTTTTTTTTAATTTCGTTGAATATTCTTTCGGAAAATCAACCATTGAACGCATTTAACAAAAGTAGCATTTAACATTTTTTAAGAGAGAATTCCACTTGGTGTCAACTCAATTATGAATTAATTCGATTAAAAAAGAAATGTATAGAACTTTAATCATTGGCTTTCTAAATTCATTGTTGGTATTCCAAAATGATTACCTTGAAACATTCGATCTGTTGAATAAACTAGTTTTACCTATTTTGTTCTTAAATCTATAATAAAAAAATAAATAACACCACAACCACGACAAAAATAGAAAAAAAACTTCTGAGAATGTTTTTGTCGTACTTGAAGGAAAAAAAGCCATATCATCCACACTGCAATAACTTTTGCCCCGAATAATCTAATTTGAAAACTATCGTCTACCGAACTAACAAGCAGTGGTAAAAATTGTAATGTAATTTAAAACCTGGCGATATTTTCTATCGCCAAAAAAGG
>NC_092208.1:73679928-73684464 GCF_043381705.1 Parasteatoda tepidariorum
CAAGCTATGGAGAACGTCAACTATTAGTCTGCGATCCAGTCGACAACCCGCTGCCCATCGATGCTGTTTTGAGAAAAATACTGCGACACGTTTTGAATACCGTTGTTACGAATGAAAAGCTGAAAGGATGCATCGTGAAACCTCGCAACGCTTACAACCACCAAGATGACGCGTCTTCCTGCGGAGTTTACATCGTCTTTTATGCTCGACAATACCTCTCTCATCGACGCCTTTTCCTGGACAAGAATTTTCAAGAAGCGGATGAACGGAAGCAAATTTACGAATTCGTTGTGAACAGTGACCAATTGAACATGTCGGGACCATCTGAAGCCGCATCTTTCACATCTTCGACCAATATGCACGCTTTGAATATCCAAGACCCGATGATAACGCCGTTGCGCCCGACAAGAGCAGTCAAGCAGCGTAGCAAGGAACGAATGTCGGATATATTGATGGAACTTAATGCATCTCAACGAGTAAAATACCGCGATTATGAAAGACGCAGACGAAAAAACGAAACAATGAGGGGCCGCAACATTCGCCTAGAGCAGTGTTTCCCAAACTTATGACTGCTGTGTACCCTTTCTAAATTTTTCGTAATGCCGTGTACCACTAGTTAAAAAATGAATGTATTTTTATAAAAGTGTTAATTTTTCTTTTTTCGTGAAAAGTTTTATTAATAAGCTTATTTGCATCAGTGAGAAGGATGATATTGTTTTTACTGTGATAACTGTTCATCATAATTCGGTTCTCTTGTGGTCAATTTTAGTCTGAGATGCGATTCCAAGTCCAATAATCTATTTTTTTCTTCCGACTTAATGTCCACGAATGCTGAAAAAGCGACTTCGCATAAATATGAAGTTGGAAAAGGCAAAATATATTTCACAACTTTTTCTGTTAAGACTGGACACATATTTTGCATTTGCAGCCAGAATGATGTTAAAGTACACTCTTCGTTTATTTTTCAAGAATCCGTCTGATGTCAATTCCAATAATTGCTCTTCTTCCGCATGCAACAATCCTTCTGGCATGGATATCGTTAAAGTTAAAAATCACAACTGGCTGTTGGCACCACCAATTATTAATTCTGTAATCTTCGAAAAATAGCCAATAGAAAAATACGCAATCGTAAATTTTCATGGCTAGCTTTGTTTTTAAATTTTCGTTTGTTGTAAGATATTTCACATAAGAAAGCGTACCCCCGCTAAACTGTTCCCGTACCCCTGGGGGTACGCGTACCACACTTTGGGAAACACTGGCCTAGAGGAACAACGCCGCCGTAATGAAAGACTCCGTAGAGCTGCGAAATCTCGGCCTGCGTCAACCTACAAAAATGCTGCAACTTCCGACGTGGAATATCAAAGTCTTGGTCCATTTAACGTCGCTTGCACCCACGATGGCGCTTTGCATTTTCCAGAAGAAAGAGTGAAGAACAAAATACACGTAGATTCATTTGGCGACTGTTGCTTACATGGAAGAATCAAACTACCAATGCCCGAATTTCCAAATGAATTAGCGCTTCTATTTGCACGACAACACCGCCTATCGGAAGAATTCCACAGAAGGATCCGCAACATCGACGCCTGCTTTGCACTTGCCTCATTCAAAATCGACGACGACAGAACCGTCAATCAACATGAAATCTACGCGTTTATCGCCGGCGGTCAAGTCCATCACAAGATCAACCTGGCAACGCGCCCGACTCAAGACCCGCAAGGTGGATTTGAACAGCCGAAGTTTGCCCAAATGTACTTCATGGACCCGGACGAGGCTACAGCTGCGCGATCTGAGCTCAACCGAGAGTTAAGCCAAGAACTATTGCAACTACTCGAGGAGATCATTCGCTTTAACAACCCGTTCGCCCAATCGTTTATGATGATGAGAGAAGTGATCGAAGAAACCAACCAACGCGCAATCGCAGCCGGAGTACAATCGCCCAATGTCCACCTCGTCTTTACAAACCGTGAAAGCGACGATCCTCGAAGATTCAACGCACCAGTTGTAAACGAAATAGCCGCAGTCTTGACTCTCAACGCCGATCAAAGCATCCCAGAGAATGAAATGGTCAATGCGAGAACGCGGAAAAAAAATCACGCAGCTAAGCAACATCGATGGTCGCGTCGAGTCTTTTACCTACCCGCTTTTCTACCCGAGAGGAACTTTTGGATTCTATGTTGGAATGCCGCTGCACACGCCTTATCCATCAAGAAATCATGTTACACGCGCAGAATTAGCCTGTTACCGACTCGCCTACCGTCCGAATTATGCCAAGCCACTCCCGATCGATTGCACAAATGCAGGAATAGATCAACGATTGGTCGAGTTTAATGCACTTCACTTTGGCGGACGCTTACTCCAGCAATACGTGGTCGATACCTACATTCGCGTCGAAAGAGATCGCATACAGTGGATAAGGAGCCATCAGCGTGAAATTCAAGCCGAGAAATACGCCGGAGTTCACAACATGCTCAGAAGCTTGGCTGCGCAAAAATATGCTGCAATTGGCGAAACAACCATCTTACCGTCATCTTTTCCCGAATCAACGCGCTGGTACACCGAGAATTTCGAACACTCCATGGCATTAGTGCGAAGATTTGGATCGCCCGAATTTTTTATCACCGTTACCTGCAATCCGCAGTGGCCAGAACTCCTGTCAGCGATACGCAATGAATTCAACGCCGTAATTCCGGAAAGCCTGTTGGCTCTAACCCGTCCAGACATGGTTGCAAGAGTCGCACGTCTCAAGTTCCGCCAAATCGTCGAAGACATCATGACGCATCAAATCTTTGGAAGAGCATCCACGTACGTCTTCACCATCGAGTTCCAAAAGCGAGGTTTACCGCACATGCACCTATTAGTGATTATGTCGCCAGCGGACAAGATTCACAGCGCTGAGCAACTTGACGATTTGATCTCGGCGGAAATTCCAGAAGATGATCTGGAACTCAAGGAACTGATCTCGAAATGGATGATCCATAACCCTCGTGGTGATATGAACCCAAGCGCTCCGTGCATGGTCAGCAAACATGGAAGAGACCAGTGCAGATGGGGATTTCCAATGGAACATCAAGACATGACATCGCTGGTGGACGATGAAAAGCCGAGGTATCGCCGACGCTACAATCCGTTGTTGGATCCAATGAACCCAGAATTCTCGCATGAGCAAGCCATCTACAGGAAAGACTGCAACGGCCAGCGCGTCACCACAGACAACCACCACGTCGTCCCGTACAACGCCTACCTGCTCAAGAAGTATCAATGCCACATCAATGTCGAATTCGTAGGCAGCATCGAACCGGTGGAATACCTCTACAAGTACATCTACAAGGGCCATGATTGTGCTACGATAAAAGCCGTCGAAAACCAGCAGACGATCATCTACAACAAGCCGGAGAAGTACGTGGAAGCTCGCTATATCTCACCAGTTGAAGCATGTTGGCGCCTATTCAAGGATTTCGAGATCCAAGCGAAAAGCCACACCGTCGTTCGACTTGACATTCACCTACCCGGACAAGATGGCGTTAACTTGGACCAAACGCCAGTTGACCTTGCCAATATTGGACAGAAGGGTTCGACCTTAAGGGCTTACTTCCGCCATAACACCGCGCTGAAAGAAGACGAAGCGAACGGAAAGGCAGTCACCTACCACTATTATCATGAAATGCCGGAGCACTACCGATGGATTGGCCAGACGAGCACTTGGCAGAAGAACGTGAATGCTTGCAGCAGAATTGGTCGCGTATATCCAGTCAACTTCGTTTCCCAGCCAGAACTTTTCTTCCTGTGCACGCTTTTGTTCCACGTCAAAGAACCAACGAACTTCAGAGACCTCTACATTGTCGACGGTGTCCAGCACGCAACCTACAAGCAAGCCTGTCTAGCCAGAGGCCTCACATACGACGACCAACAGTACGTAGAAGGACTCCGCGAATCTGCTTCATCGAAAATGCCAAGTGTTATGCGCATACTCTTCGCTCAAATCCTGATACTTGGTGCGCCAGAAAACCCGAAGAGATTATGGGAACTGTTCAAAGAGGACCTCGCGGAAGATTTCATTCGAGAAGCAAGACGCACTGGTGGTTCCATAGAAGAAGCGATAAAGCGTGCCTACCGAATCATCGCGCATAAGCTGAACACCGAAGCTACCGAAGGCCGCAACTTCCGATACTGGGTGCAGACACATGGCATGGAAGACATCGACAACTATGAGCAAGATTTGGAACACGATATGATCGACGTCGACGAATCAACAGCAATCGGAGACCGCATGTACCAGCAACTCAACGAAAAGCAGCGTGAAATCGTCGACACCATAATCCAAGCACTTGAAGACCCGACTCCTGCTGCGAAATGCTTCTTCATAGATGGACCAGGAGGAACCGGGAAGACATTCGTCTACAGCACGCTGTATCGCATCGTTACCGGAAGGCTTAAGAAAGTGAAATGCATGGCTTACACCGGGATAGCAGCGATTCTTCTACCGAGTGGTCAAACAACGCACCGAACCTTTGGCTTGAAAGTCCCGCTTACATCCGA